>NW_027418778.1:0-112943 GCF_009905375.1 Apium graveolens | reverse complement strand
ATACGTTCTCCCCATTATAAGAGCGTGCAAGGCACAATGTTGTATATGATTGTGACCTAACGTTGAATTTTCCCAATAATTGTTTTTATTATTATCAGAATCATGCCGCCAAGAAAGATTGGAACTAGGGCGAACCCTGGATCTGAGGACCAGGGAAGCCATAATCAGGACAATAGAAACCAAGAACACAGTGAAGAGGAAGATGAGGATTATGTGGAACAGGATGACTCCCTGTATGAAAGGAAGAGGAAACATATGATGTTGAGGGATTTGAGATAGAGGCTGAAGAAGGAGAAACCGAGGTTGAGCAACCAGTACCAAACCCAGGCATGGATCCCATGGCCAGTTCATGCAACTCCTAAGGCAGAATTTGGAACGTCAACCCAACCCACCCCCTCAAGGAAGTAACAATGCTGTGGCAAACTCTTTCAGGGCTTTTAAGTCCCTTAAGCCCCCTGAGTTCCACGGATCAGCCGACCCAGTTGAGGCAAGGGCATGGTTAAAGGAAATGGAGAAATCTTTTGAGATTTTGAGTACCGAGGAGGCACAGAAGACTGTATTTGCTACCTACCTTCTGAAAGGAGAAGCTAACTACTGGTGGGAGGCCAAGAAAAACATGGAGACAGATGCTATTATAACCTGGGAGAGATTTAGTCAGTTGTTTCTGGGAAAGTATTTCCCGAGGTTTATGGAAAACCAGATGGAGCTCAAGTTCTTGGAGCTAAAGCAGAATAACTTGTCTGTAGCAGAGTACGAAGCGAAATTTACTGAGTTATCAAGGTTTGTGCCGGAGTTTGTGAGCACCGAGGAAAAGAAAGCTAGGAGGTTTCAGCAGGGACTGAAACCGTGGATTCAGAATAGGGTGGCAATCCTTGAGCTTACGGACTATGCCACTCTGGTGCAAAAGGCAACGATTGTAGAAGTGGAAGTGAACAGATGCAGAAGGAAAGAGAGAGAAAGGAATAAAGAGGAAAAGTATGAGCATGGGTGGAGGTTCCGCAGGAAGGAGCTTCCCAACTAGATTTAATCGAGGAGCAGTGTCCCTACCAGGAAGGAACACTGGGTTTAAGCGGCCAATGAGTGTGAGTGTGAGCCAGGGCGGCCAGAAGTCAAGAATGTCCTATTCCAACCAGTCTCGACCCCCATTGCCAGCCTGTAACATATGTGGAAGGAATCACACTGGGGAGTGTAAAGGAAGGCCAGTAACCTGTTTTAAGTGCGGTCGGGAAGGCCACTATTCAAATAAGTGCCCATCATCAACCCTGCCGTCGTTCCAACCACCAATTGTCATCAGTGTGGACGCCCGGGTCATTGGAAGAAGGAATGCCCAATGAACAAACCAGCAGCTTCGGGAGCAAGCAGGGCTGCTTCTAATAAGCCACCTACTGCGAGGACTTTCAACATGACAGTCCAGGATGCTATGAAAGATTCAGATGTGATAGCAGGTACCCTTTCTCTAAATTCAGTCAGTGCAAATGTTTTATTTGATTCGGGAGCAACTAAATCTTTTATATCAAAGGACCTTGCGCGTAAGTTAAGACTTAAGGCTGAACCCTTGATAGAACCCTTACAAGTAGAAATAGCCAATCATGAAATTATTCCTGTTAACCAGATTCACCCCGCCTGTGAGATAGGCATAGGGGAGCAATCTTTCAGTGTTGATCTGATTCCTTTTAAATTAGGGGAGTTTGATGTGATTTTGGGAATGGACTGGCTATCTAGCAACGATGCTCAGATAGACTGTAAAGGGAAGAAAGTTAAGTTAAATATCCCCGGGAAGAAAGAAGTTATATTTAGAGGAAAGAGGCAGACGCAGAAATTTTTGACTATGGCCCAGGCCAAAAGGATGCTACGAAAAGGAAGTGAGGCTTACCTAGCCTATGTGGTGGACACGCAGAAGGAGGTGCCCAACTTACAAGATATTCCAGTAGTCAACGAATTTGAAGATGTATTCCCAAGACCTTCCGGGATTACCACCCGATAGAGTGATTGAATTTGCTATTGAGTTGGCCCCAGGGACGGCGCCAGTTTCAAAAGCACCTTACCGGTTAGCCCCGTTAGAAATGAAGGAATTAGCTATCCAATTGCAGGAACTCTTGGATAAGGGTATGATAAGACCCAGTGTGTCTCCGTGGGGAGCACCAGTTTTATTTGTTAAGAAGAAAGATGGGAGCATGAGGTTGTGCATAGACTATCGAGAGTTGAACAAGCTAACCATAAAGAACAGGTACCCATTACCTAGAATAGACGATCTGTTCGACCAGCTAAAGGATGCTGTTTATTTTTCCAAGATCGACCTGAGAACTGGATATCACCAACTAAAGATTAAACCCGAAGATATTTCCAAGACAGCGTTCCGTACCAGGTATGGGCATTATGAGTTCTTGGTAATGTCCTTTGGATTAACCAACGCCCCAGCGGCTTTCATGGATTTAATGAATAGAGTATTTAAGAAGTACTTGGACAAGTGTGTGATAGTTTTTATCGATGATATTTTGATCTACTCAAGGACTGAGGCAGAACATGCAGAGCATTTGAGGATAGCTCTAGGAATACTCAGAGAGGAGCAGTTATATGCCAAATTCTCGAAGTGTGAATTCTGGCGGAATGAAGTACAGTTTTTAGGACATGTGATCAATAAAGAAGGAGTATTGGTCGACCCCTCCAAGATAGAGGCGGTCTCAAATTGGGAAAGGCCAACCACACCCACAGAGGTAAGGAGTTTCATAGGATTGGCCGGCTACTATCGTAGATTTGTACAGGACTTTGCGAAGATCGCAGCCCCTTTGACACGACTTACTCGTAAGACAGAGAAGTTTGAATGGACGGAGAAATGCGAGAACAGTTTTCAGGAATTAAAGAAAAGGTTGATAACGGCTCCGGTATTGGCATTGCCGGACGGAAAAGGAGATTTTGTGATATATAGTGACGCGTCGCACAAAGGATTAGGATGTGTGCTTATGCAGCACGGTAAAGTTATTGCGTATGCGTCGAGACAATTGAAGGAATACGAGGTTAGATATCCTACTCATGACCTTGAGCTCGCGGCAATAGTATTTGCTTTAAAAATTTGGAGGCACTACTTGTATGGAGAGAAGTGCGAGATTTTCACAGACCATAAGAGCCTCAAGTACATATTTACGCAGAAAGAGCTCAACATGCGCCAGAGGAGATGGTTAGAACTAATCAAGGACTATGATTGTGAGATTCTCTATCATCCAGGGAAAGCCAATGTGGTGGCTGATGCCCTTAGTAGAAAGGAAAGACTCAGAATGATAACGACTTCGGAAGAGTTGATAAGGGATTTTGAGAGAATGGAAATAGAAGTAAAGGTAACCGGAACCGGAACTGAAAAGCTTTTTGAGATCTCAATGCAGCCAGAGTTATTGGAAAAGATCAGATGAGATTTTGGATGAAAGCCATAGTTCAAGGTATTCCATTCACCCAGGAAGTACCAAGATGTATAGGGATTTGAAGGAATATTTGGTGGCCTAACATGAAGAGGGACGTAGCAGAATGGGTAAACAAGTGTTTGACTTGCCAAAGAGTAAAGGCAGAGCACCAGAGACCCAGTGGACTTTTGCGACCCCTGGAGATTCCCGAATGGAAATGGGAACAGATAGCGATGGATTTTGTTGTAGGCTTGTCAAGGACGAAAGCCAATCACGACGCCATTTGGGTAATTATAGACCGACTGACAAAGTCAGCTCATTTCATTCCTATCAATGAGAGATACACAGTCGATAGACTGGTGGACATTTACCTTAAGGAAATAGTGACACGACATGGAGTCCCAGCGTCCATTGTCTCAGACCGAGACCCTAGGTTCAACTCCAGATTTTGGAGGAGCTTTCAGGAATGTGCGGGGACCAAGTTAAATATGAGTACCGCGTACCATCCCCAAACGGATGGACAGAGTGAAAGGACCATCCAGACACTAGAGGATATGTTGAGAGTCTGTGCAATAGACCTTAAAGGAAGTTGGGATGATCACCTGCCGTTGATCGAGTTTTCTTATAACAATAGCTTTCATGCTAGCATCGGAATGCCGCCTTATGAGGCCCTGTACGGAAGAAGGTGTCGATCTCCCTTATACTGGGATGAAGTAGGAGAGCGGAAGATGCTCGGACCCGAAGTGGTCCAAAGGACCAAAGATATAGTGGATCTTATCAGAGGGCGACTTGTAGCAGCCCAAGACAGACAAAAGAAATATGCAGACCTAGCCCGAAAGGACAAGGAATATGAAGTAGGGGACTTAGTACTGCTGAAAGTATCCCCTTGGAAGGGATTAATGAGGTTCGGAAAGAAGGAAAACTAAGCCCAAGATACATTGGACCTTTTGAGATATTAAGACGGATTGGAAAGTTAGCTTACGAGCTAGCCCTACCCCCTAATTGCAACAAGTTCATAATGTGTTCCATGTGTCAATGCTAAGGAGGTATCATCGGGATGCCAGGCACATAGTGGAGTACGAGCAGGTGGATATGCAGCCAGATCTAACTTACGTGGAGAAGCCAGTAAGGATTAGATAAGAAGGAGCAGGTGCTTCGGAACAAAGTGATCAAGTTAGTCAGAGTACTATGGCAGAATCATAATGTGGAAGAATCAACTTGGGAACTAGAGAGCACAATGCTAGAAAAGTACCCCCATTTGTTTTCTGTTTGATTCCGGGACGGAATCCTTTTAAGGAGGGGAACTGTAATAACCCCAAAATTTTCAACTTTTTGTAACCCTTGTGAATAGTGTTTTAGCTGAATGAGAAAACTTTTCATGCCACACTATGTAGGGGTTCTGTTATGGATATTCTGGGATATTATTAGTACTCTATGAAGTATATAAGTGTATGTAAAGATCGTCAGAATCCAATTCCGAACACTTTGGTTTTTCCCGGAAATCCACAAGATACGGAGAGAATTGAGTATAAGGTAACAGGATAAAAAGGATTTAAATTAAAGGATTATAATAGAGGATCATAAAAAGGAATATAATGTATTGAGAAAGGTTAAGGGAACCTAAGTAATAAGATCCCGGGTATGATCCTTCAAACGATAAACGAGAACGAAAGTTAAGCAAACCGTATAACAGATCAGCGGTCATTAGGCAAACGATTAGGAAGTTAATCAAAGGGATTAGGGGGAAGATGTCATCCAACCAATAGAAAGAGGACAAGGAAGGGAGGATGACATCATGAGGATGACATAAGCATGACATGGGAAGGAAGGAGGTGTGGTAGCTTTGTAACCACACAATTTCAAGGGCAAGAAAGTAATTGACTAAAGCAAGCACAAAAAACCAATCAACCAAGCCAAGTAAAATCATTTCATCAAAAATCAAAAGCAACCAAGGCTTTGTTCTTCATTGCTCACGGCTTTTCACTATTCAAAAGGCAAGAGAAATTCAAAACAAGATCCAAGATCCAAGCTTCCTAAATTGGTAAGATAATTCCCTAATCATCTTCATGCTTAGTTAGGACTATATCATGAGTTTAAGCCATTAATTCCTTCTCAATCTTCATTTAATCAAAGAAGAAGACAATGAATAGTGTTTTCAAGTTTTTAACTTGAACTTTTTCTTGTTTTCTTGAAGATCCAAGCATTCTTAAGACTTCTCAAAGCTTCTTAAGGCTTCCTAGCTCCACCCACCACTTCAAGGAAGGTATACCATCTCCAAACCCTAGATTCCTATATATTATAAGATGATTTTGATTAGAGGGTTGATATTGTAGTTTGTTGTTATGATTTAGAGTTTGGGATTTGGAATGGTAGTGAAATGGAATGTAATTGTTGTGGTTTTGATTTAAAGGAACTTAAGTATGATTAAAGTTAAGTTTAAGCATAAGTATGAATGATTAAATTGAATTGGTTGGGGTTGTTATGATGTGATAAGGATGGATGTTGGTTGTGTGTTGGATTTGAGGTTGGTTTGTGGTTGGTTTTGTATGGTTTAAAATTTGGAAATCGCGTAAACATAGCCGTCGTAACGTCCGATTTTCTTTGGACTGTTTTTGTGCATAGCATTAGGACCCGAGAACCCCCTGCTAGATTATGACCACTGCCATGTTTAGATAGCTCATGTTACGAGCTTCGTTTTGATATGTAGTTCGTTCGATTCCGATGCACGGTTTAGGAGAAACAACCGTTTCAAGTAACGGCGTTTCGCGAACGAAACTTTTTCCCTCGCCTTACTTTGAAACATAGGTTAAAGACCAAAAGGGTTAATTAATGTATGAAAAATTTATGGTAAGTGTGTTAGGCAGTTGGTAAGACATTCGCGAAGGAATCGCTTTAAAACTCGTAAAGGTTAAATTATTAAAAATGGTGGAGCCGAGGGTACCCGAGTGACTTAAGCGAATCGGTGAGCGCAAAACAAGCGTTAGAGTCTAAGTTAGTTAAAGTATAGGTTTACAAGTGATTTTGGTTTAATTCCAACTTACTTGTTGTTTATAGGTTATCAGACTCGTCCCGAGCCTTTCTCACCCCCAAGTCGCTCAGGCAAGTATTCTATCCGTTATACTGTTGTTGTGATGAATATTGTTTGCATTATCTTGCGATAGATGCATGTTGGATAATTAGCAAATGATGCGATATATTGTAGCATGTGATATGGTATATATGCATGCCTGTTTCATATTCTTGGAATATATATCTGTTGGTTCAGTTGATAATACCTATGCTAGAGGATAGCGGTAACTTGCATATACCCTTAGTATAGGGACCCAAAGGTGAAAATATTTTCTAAAACCGGGAGTCGAGGATCCCGAGTACATTTTGTATATATGGATATGGATATATAATATATTTAATATATATATGGTTATAGTTTTCCAAACTATTAATCGAATAAGGTTTATTCGATAACTTTAAACTTTATTTTATTATTGAGTATTTTTGAATATTATTCGAAGGCGTATGACTCCTTTATAAAATGAATATTATTTTGAATATTCATTCGAGGACTTATGACTCTTTTATATTATTTAATGAATATTATTTGAATATTCATTCGAGGCTTATGACTCAGTTTATATTATTTAATGAATATTTTGAATATTCATTTGAGGATCTATGACTCCGATTATTTGCTGAAATATATTCTTTATTTTATTAAAGAATAAGGTGTAAATAATCAAACTTATTTTCGATTATTCAAATAAGATAATACTTTATATAAGTATATCTTTGGTTATTTAATACTCGTTTCAAGTATAAATTTCAATACTTCTACTTCAATTATTTTTATAAAGATTATTCTTTATGGGAATATTATTTAATTAATAATATTCAGTCATTTTCTAAATATTCTGGGGACTGATTTACTTCATTAAATCAGCTTTACTCCAAACACTCTATAAAGTATTTTCGAGTCTTCAAAATGATTTTTAAAAGATAGAGCGGATCCCAAAACTCATTTTTATATTTAAGATCTTCCTTTTAAAGGGGATTTAAATACTCGTTCAAAACTTGAGGGATCCGGCTCAGTGGTGTATTTTACATTCGCAACGAGGTTGCTGTTTTGAGAAAACATCTTGATTACTTGCCCATCGTTCGGGAAGTAAGTCCATCTATTGAGTCGGCATAAGCAACATGGGCTCAGTGGGCGTCCATGATAGTGTAAGTGGCTCAGTGGGAGTCCATCAAATGCATAAGTGGCTGAGTGGCAGTCCAGCATAAGGTCCTAATTATGACCAGGGTGATGACCAGTGGGGAATTCGTCCATCTACTAGTAGAAAAGGTTACTTATGGGTATCTTTGCCTGATCAGCAAGATATCTGGTTTATGCCAAAGGTTTCTTTTCCTTCCAAATTTATTGGATATTGCAACTCTGTTCATACTTTACATAACAGAGGTTCCAGGAAATGTTTTAGAGATATATATATGTGGATATATATATCGGGACTAAAAAAGTATCTCATAACTTTTTCATTCAATAATATTTCAAAGATTGAATCTATTCAAGTCTTAACTTGTGGTCTCATCTATGGGATGTTTTTCTTAAAACTTATAATACTTTGAACGGTGGTAGTTCAAGTAGCTTTATAAATGATATAAGTGTGGTGAAGTATTGGTAACATCATTCCTTGTTTTTACATTATATCTAGTAAGTAATTATCTTACACACGATAAAGATTCTAGTGAGTATCCATTTAGATACTTATATTATTGTTATCACTATGTATTATCTTGCGAGCTGTAAGGCTCACTCTTGCTTTATTTCTTCATCACACAACAACAGTTAGGAAAGATGGCCAGACTCCAGCAGACCCAGCGCAAGCGCGTGGGAAGCGTCTCGCGTCTTCCCGTTGATGTTGTAGCTGCTATAGCTGCAGAGGTAGATCTATTGTAGATCAGACCATCTACTTTTGAGAATCAATTATGTATAATTATAACTTGTGGCAGATAATGGCAATTAACTGTAAATTTATCAAGTAATCATTTTGGGTTGTAATAACTTTTAAATTGTGGATTCAAAGACTTGTACTTATTTAAATTTCATTCTGAGACTATAACGGGTTGTGGTGTGTGTTAGTGTGGGGTCACAGCATAAGGTTATTATTATTAATTAAGTGAAGTGATATTGTGGAAAGAAAGACCGTGACGACCCGGATCCTCGACCCCGGATCTGGGGGTGTTACAGTATCAGAGGCTTAGGTTATCAAATCTTGGAAATAATAGGAAATAATATACGTAGACATTAGAATAATAATAATCAATTAGAACTTAAATCGAGTTCGTCTTCAGATTCCATGGGTAGTCTTGACAATTTTACCCTCAAGGGAGGTCAGTAACACCTTGCCTATTATGTCAGGTACTACTGGAGCTTATGGGGGAGGTTAACCCTGTTGAGGACGTTATGGCCCCTGAGCGTGACCCTACTCCCGAGCCGCAGGACCCACCTATTGATGACTCAGATGATGACCCTACCAAGGATCCCCCGGAGGAGGAGACTGATTTCCCTACCTCTATAGC
Organism: Apium graveolens; assembly: GCF_009905375.1. Lineage (NCBI taxonomy): Eukaryota > Viridiplantae > Streptophyta > Magnoliopsida > Apiales > Apiaceae > Apium > Apium graveolens. The sequence continues at coordinate 103,977 of NW_027418778.1, read as the reverse complement.
TGATGATGTTGAGGTGCCCCAGGGCGATGGCGTAGACTGGACATACATAGAGATGTAGCTTCTCCTGACCGTTCACCCTCCCACACCTCAACCAGGGATGCTGAGCCCTTTGCCCTATACTGATGAGGACGAGGATGACGAGATGGAGGCACAGACCTACGAGACTCATGACATACCCCCAGTGACCCGGACTCACCTCTACCACCACTAGCGACCATACATGTAGTCGTGCATGACTAGATAATGGTTCATCTTAATAGTGAGATCAACGCGGAATCTGCCCGCATTGTGGAGCTACGACATGAGCTGACCGCCAAGAGAGTTATCAGGCTAAGCTACCCCGGGGACTTCAGGGCTGCTTCCCCGACTATAGCTCACCGGGAGATTAATGGGATTGAACTCCGTACTCGAGTGCAGATGAGGATGACAGTGATGGGAAGATATATTTCAGTAGTTGATGTTAAGCTGATGCTAGCAGGAGCGATGAGGAGGGTTCGAGACCTCACGCGCAGTGACTTAGACTGATAGACCGATGACCACTTATGGACCTTGTAAATAATTGGGTGACTTGTCACCAATTTTGTTAGGATAGCTAGTAGTAGATAGCATTCCTAGCCCTTCAGGGTACCTAGTGTATGTATTTGTATTTCAGTATTCATGATTAAGTAGTTAATGTAATGTATTCAGGATCCCGTGTGGATTTGGATGGTTGTTATTGTCCCCAAGAAATAGTCTTGAAGACCCTATTATATTATCTAGCAGTTAATAAGATATTGTCTTACCATATTATTGCACCTTGATAGAAGCATGCTAAATATTTAAATAACATTCTTACCTATAAATGAATTAACCCAAATGTAAAATTATGATACCGTATTGACATAATTTTCATTATCAGAACAATGTCACCCCGTAGAAGAGGAACTAGGGAACAACCCGCAGAATCTGTCAATCAATGAAAAAATGAGCCTGACCATATAGTGAATGAGGAAAGTGAAGAGGACCTAGACTTTAATGAATTTGATGAAGAAGGATATGTAGAGGAAGAAGCTAAGGATATCCATCAGGGGGAAACCCTATGAATGAATTCATGGAACTTTTAAGGGCCAATCTGAACCAACAGCCCCTTCCACCACAACCACATGTTTTTTAACAAACTGTTGCTACCGCTTTCAGGGTGTTTAAGGCTCTCAAACCCCCGCAGTTTTTAGGATCTGCCGACCCCGTTGAGGCACGGGCATGGATTAAAGAAAAAGGGAAGTCCTTCGAGATACTATGTGTTGAAGAGCGACAGAAGACCATCTTCTCCTCTTACATGATGAAGGGGGAAGCTAACTACTGGTGGGAGTCCAAGCGTAACCTCGAGACTGATATTGTGATCCCATGGGATAGATTTACCCGGTTGTTCTTAGACAAGTACTTTCTAGGTTTATGGAGACTTAGATGGAGATTAAGTTTCTAAAGCTGAAACATGATAGAATGATGGTGGTGGGATATGAGGCCAAGTTTATTGAGTTGTCAGTATTTGTACCAGAATTTGTGAATACCGAAGAGAAAAAGGCATGAAGGTTTCAGCTTGGTCTAAAACAGTGGATCCAGAACCGAGTAGCAATGCTAGAGTTGACGGATTATGCCCCTAGTGCAGAAAGCCTCGATTGTTGAAGCAGGTAGTGAACAGAGTTTGAAAGAGAAGGAAAGTAGGAAAAGGAAGATAGAAAGTCAAGGAGGAGGAGGAACCGGAAACAGGAGGCTTCCAAGCAGGGGAGTGGTGTCCCAACCTGTGAGAGGCCCAGGATTTAGAAAGGCCCCAAGTGAGAGCGTTGGCTAGGGAAGCAGACCATCTAGGGTGACATATCACAGCCATCCCCGCAACCCTATACCAGAGTGTCGAACATGCGGAAAGAGGCACCATAGAGTGTGTGTCCAGATAAGAGCCCCTCTGAAGTGCTTCAAGTGTAACCAACTAGGACACCTTGACCCAAGTTGCCCACAGCCAAAATTGACATGTTTCTAGTGCGGAAAGATATGGCACGTAAGGAATGACTGCCCCACCAACCGGCCACCGGTTTCAGGAATGAGCAGAGCCGCATTTCAACATGACTGTTCAGGACGCTGTCGGAAACACCTATATGATAGCAGGTACCCTTCTGTTAAATTCTGAATGTGCAAATGTCTTATTTGATTCCGGAGCGACCAAGTCTTTCATATCTCGAAATTTTGTTAAGAAGTTAAATCTTATTATTGTACCCTAACGTGAGGTATTACAAGTAGAAATAGCGAACTGATAATCATTCTTGTGAATCAAGTACAACTTAGATGCAAGTTAAAACTAGAATGGAAAGTCTTTGAGGTTGACTTAATCTCATTTGCTTTAGGATAATTCGATATAATCCTAGGAATGGACTGGTTATCTAGTAATGGGGCTCATATAGATTGTGAGAGAAAGAAGGTTAGGATAAGAGTGCAAAATGGAAATGAAAAGTTAAATCTTAGTATTATACCCTTATGTGAGGTATTAAAAGTAGAAATAGCGAACTGAGAAATCATTCCTGTAAATCAAGTACACCTTAGATGCAAGTTGAAACTAGAAAGGAAAGTTTTAGGTTGAGTTAATCCCATTTATTAGGAGAATTCGATGTAATCCTAGGAATGGATTGGTTATCCAGTAATGGAGCACAGATAGATTGTGAGAGAAAGAAGGTTAGGAAAAGAGTGCAAAATGGAAATGAGATAGTGTTTAAAGGTCAACGACAAACCCACAAATTTCTAACCATGATTCAAGATAAGAGATTGTTAAGAAGGGTTACGAGGCCTACATGGCTTATATGATGGATACTAAGAAGGCAGTTCCCAACATACAGGACATACCCATAGTAAACAAATTCGAGGATGTGTTACCAGAGAACTTACCAGGATTGCCACCCGATAGAGAAATAGAATTCTCTATAGAATTAGCACCAGGGACGACACCAGTATCTGAGGCCCCCTACAGACTGGCCCTAATTGAGATGAAAGAACTAGCTTCTCAACTACAAGAATGGTTAGATAACAGAATAATAAGACCTAGTGTGTTACCATAGGGTGCACCAGTGTTGTTTGTAAAGAAGAAGGATGGTAGTAAGAGATTATGTATAGACTATCGAGAGTTGAACAAGCTGACCATAAAAAAATAGGTACCCTCTCCCTAGGATTGACGACCTATTCGACAAGCTCAAAGGTGTTGTGCACTTTTCCAAAATAGATTTGAGGACATGACATCACTAGTTGAAAATCAAGCCTGAAGATATACCAAAGACTGCCTTTCGCACTAGGTATGGACATTACGAGTTCGTAGTCATGTCATTCGGGTTAACCAATGCACCCACAACCTTTATGGATTTGATGAACATAGTAAGAAGTACCTAGACATATGTGTGATAGTCTTCATAGATGATATTCTAATCTACTCAAAGACAGAGCAAGAATATGTTGAACATTTGAGTATAGTCTTAGAAATCTTGAGGAATGAAAGTTGTATGCCAAGTTCTAAAAATGTGAGTTTTGGTTAAAGAAAGTTTAGTTCTTAGAGCATGTGGTGAGTAGCAAGGGAGTTTTAGTCGACCCCGCCAAGATAAAGGCGGTATCCAATTCGGAGAGACCGACTACCCCAACTGAGGTTAGGAGTTTTGTGGGCTTAGCAGGATATTACCGGAGATTCGTACAAGACTTTGCCAAGATAGCCGGCCCATTGACTAGGCTTATCGGGAAAATATAGAAGTTTGTGTGGATAGAGAAATATGAAGAAAGCTTTCAAGAGCTGAAAAGGAGACTGGTGTCAACATCAGTACTCGCTCTTCCCAATGGAAAGGGAGAGTTTGTGATATACAGCGATGCCTCGCACAAGGGGCTAGGATGTGTGCTTATGCAACACGAGAAGGTTATTGCATATGCCTCTCGGCAGTTGAATGAATATGAGATAATGTACCCTACCCACGATCTAGAATTAGCAGCCATAGTGTTTGCCCTGAAAATCTGGAGACACTACCTATACGGGAAAAATGTGAGATTTACACAGACCATAAGAGCCTCAAGTATATTTTTACTTAGAAAGAATTAAACATGAGACAGAGGAGATGGCTAGAACTGATTAAAGACTATGATTGTGAAATCCTGAAGAGAAAAGTAGCAGATTGGGTCAAAAAATGCCTGACATGTCAGAGAGTAAAGGCTAAAGATCAACGACCGAGTGGACTATAACGACCCCTGGAAATTCGAAATGGAAATAGGAGCATAGAGTCATGGATTTTGTGACAGGCCTGCCAAGTACAAAAACCAATCACGATGCCATATAGGTTATCATATATAGGCTGACCAAGTCTGTGCACTTCCTGCCAATTAACGAAAGGTACACCATAGATAAGTAAGTGGATATTTACCTGAGAGAGATCATAGTGAGGCATGGGATTCCCATTGCCATAGTGTCGGATAGGGATCCAAGGATTAACTCCCGATTTTGGAGAAGCTTTAAAGAGTGTGTAGGCACTAGACTGAATATATGAGTACTGCTTACCACCCCCAAATAGATGGGAAAAGTGAAAGGACTATCCAGACCCTAGAAGATATGCTGAAGGTATGCACCATTGACTTTAAAGGAAATTGAGATGATTTTACCCCTGATCGATTTTTCCTACAACAATAACTATCACGCTAGCATAGGAATGCCCCCGTATGAAGCTCTTTAAGGAAGAAGATGTCGTCTCCCTTATGTTGGGATGAAGTTGGAGAATATAAAATTCTAGGACCCGGGTTGGTCTAGAAGACCCGAGAGACGATGGGACTCATCAGAAAGAGGCTGGTATCGGCTCAAGACAGACATAAGAAATACGCCGACCAGACCAGGAAAGATAGAGAGTAGAAGTGGGAGATTCAGTATTATTGATGGTATCTCCATGGAAATGAGTGAAGAGATTTGGGAAGAAAGGGAAACTGAGTCCCAGATTCATAGGACATCCAATATCCAGGTTCGAAATATAATAATTTTATGATATTTTACTTTAGAAGTTGAAATATGTGTGATTGTATATATGGACCTTATATGATTTGTAGGGTGATGGTGTGTGTTGATGCTAATGATATTATCTAGTCGTCCTACATTGAGTAAAATAAAAGGGATGATATCTTTTTCCCTTATATATTATATGAGTGCAATGTTTTAACTTGTGTGTTGGGAGCTTTGGCTTACTTCCCACTTTGGTGAGAATGTGAGCAAAGAAGTGTCCTTAAGCTATAAAATAAATGAACATACTTTTTAATTGACTTATACTTATATAATGGACTTATTAATGTGCTAGTTTAATTTTAATACATTCTCATTTGTCCCATATTGAGACAAGAATGCGAATTGCATAGTCATTCATTTATATGTGTAACTAAATGTATTGAGTTCTTAAGATTGATACATAACTCACTTGTGCAAAGTTAATTTTCTTTTCCTAATACCACATCGAAAAGAGAAAGGGAAGGAAGACCCTTCACTCACTATTTAAGCTAACATAGTGACATGGGTTCATGATAATTTGGCCTTGAAGCCTTTGCCTTGTCCATTGTTCCTTTAAGCAATTTGAATTTTTGCTTAATTACTGAAAGGAGACTAACATGTTGGCTCTTTCACCAAGTAAAATAGAACAAACACCTAAATTTTTGAATCTTAACACTTGGTATCTCATGAGCCTCTTTATACATGTTTTTAAAACCTTATTTGAGTCATGGATAGTTAATTGATTTAAGAATGTTAGAGTCCCACATCAAAAAGATGTGGAACCAAAGAGCCTACAACCCTTATATAAGTGGTAAGAATGTTTGCATTATCAATACAAAAGAGGACAATTTATCCTCCCACATCGAGTAGTTGTGGAAGCTTAAGGTTCAAAGAGCTTACTTAAACATAATGGGTTCCAAGTGTTGATGGTGATTTTTAGCTTCTTGCTTGGTCCGCATAAAATCTTGGTTACTTGGGCTAAGTTTTCAATATTAAAGAAATTATTTACTTAAGTTCCCATAGAAAAATTTGAAGTATAATAAACTTTCCTAATATAAAATATTTATTAGGAATGTTAAGAAATGAGTTTGAAAACTTACTTAGAAGATGGGAGCTATAAAGTTTACCCCACCACTTAATTTAAGCTTTCAAAAACAAGCTAGAATCCCACATCGATTTGAATATAAAAACTAGGTTGCTACTTATGCAGTGGCTTGAACCTTTAAATTTGTACTTAATTCATTACAAAAATGTTGGGTGAGCAATGTTTTGAAACTCCGTGACAAGTGACAACAAATAAGAACTACTTGACATGAGTGCACTAACAAGCCACTTGTGTTTTATTTGAAGTTACCCAAGTGTCCCACATCGAAAAAGATAGATGAGTATGGACAACCTTCTCCTATATAAACAAGTGCACTCACCTTATTTGGAAGTAGGAAATCAAAGTTAAGCTCTATGCTAGTACTTTGAGGTAACTACTTATTTCCCTTTATTTAATTTTGACTAATTTCTAATTAGTTTTGTTATTTAGTAATATTTTATTTAGTAATTTCGTATAGTATTTAATATCGTATTTAATTAATTAATTAGAAATAATAATTTGGTAAAATTGGGACATAGTCTAATAGACAAGCTAAAATTGGTAATTTATAAGAGTGGTATGGACATGAATGTATGTACTAAATTAAGATTAACAAGAAAACACATGTATGTTGTTAGGTAATCGTAAAGCTATTGAACGGAAGTGTCTTGAGGTTAAAATCTGAAAGTCTTGGATACAAGGTAAGTAAAGTACTCAATGTCAACACAAGATTAATTGAATTATGTGAAGTGTTATGTGAACGTGTTTTGAATATCTATATGCTCCACTTGGTGATAGTCGATATGAGTTGCGCTGTTGTGATTATGTGAATGTTAAGTTAATTTGGATATCACGTGTTGTTAAGATATGCGATAATTTTCATTGATTTTGAGTTAGCATGTGTTGCTAAATATAGAATTGAATAAGTTACGATTAAAGGTGTAGGCTGATATTGGATTGTGCCACTGTTTCGAGATGACGAGTTATAACAAGCCTTGTGTAGGCTCAAGCCTTTTGTAGGCTCATAAGGGTAGCCTTATATGAGTTGAAATTGCCCTCCATTTTTGTTAAGATCTATGTAATCTGAGATTTAAGTGATAAGATACCACAGAGCAAGGCCGCCTTAGGTCTTGAGCTCGATGGAGCAACGATGGAATAAGGTATGTAATGAGCCATGCTGTTGGTTATGACGCCATATGTGGTTTCCCATGGGATATTGTATGATGTGATAGTAAGCCCTACAAGCAATGTCTAATCGAACAGTGGGCACTAAAGAAATGTCTTTGGGATTAATAAAGAATAAAGATAAAAAGGAAATGCATTCCAGTACATGTTAAGTTATATATGTGTATTATTTAATTTATGCTACTTTACTTAGTAAGCGATGTAGCTAATTGCTTTCTTGTGTTGCAGGTAAGAATAAAAATATATGAGCAATACAAGTGGGACCTAGCTGAAGTAGAACCCGGCCTAGATGATGTACATATGGATAACTTGACCTGTGGAAAGGCCCAACTATATATTTTGTAACATATTATCTAGTAAAGTTGTGTTATTAAGTTATCTATAGTATGATTTGTGTTAAGTAATCAAGCAAATATTTCATGTGTGTAATCGTGTTTGAATGCCTGAAGAAGTTATGATATGAATGAAGGTGAAATATTACAATAACCCCTTTTATTAGTAATTTGGGGTTCGGTTGTTACAGGACCTTTTGAGATCTTGAGGTGAATAGGACCTCTACCTTACGAGCTCGCCTTGCCTCCTCATCTGCAACAAGTGCACAACGTATTCCATGTGTCAATGCTGAGGAAGTACCACCGACGCGCGACATGTGATAGAGTACGAACATGTAGACTTACAACCAAACCTGACTTATGTTGAGCAACCGGTAAGAGTAATGGACCAGAAGGAACAAGTGCTAAGGAAAAAGACTGTAAAGCTGGTCAGAATCTTGTGGAGAAACCAAAATATTGAAGAGTCAACTAGGGAACTAAAGGGCACGATGAAGGAAAGATATCCCCACTTGTTTTCTATTTGATTCCGGGATGGAATCCTTTCTAGAGGGGAAGACTGTAATAACTCGAACTTCTGAGACTTTGTAAAACGGTCAATGAATAGTAAACCTGACAATCGGGGAAAACTTTTTAGCCCACATATTATGCATGGAAAATTTAGTTTCGAGTCGATAACGTGATTATACGTACCAAATAAGTGTATGTAAACGCTATTAGTTTTCAAAGAAAACGAACTTTGAAAAATGGCCGTATCTACGAACCGTCAAGGAATACGAGAATCACAATAAAATTACGAATCTAAAATCCTATAAATTCAAATCCAAGTACAAGGCTTCAAAGCATAAAGGACGTATAAGAAAGGATTTACCCCGCGAACCGCTTATGAAGATTGATTACAAAAATAAATAAGCGACCGAGTGAACGCGTAATTGAATGAATAAAACATATCAAGATATGCTAACCATACAAGCTAACTAAGGTAAGAAAGTAACCATGGTTAATAACCAAATAGTAGCTAATCTAACAAGAATAGTAACCAAGCTTGTGCATAGTAACCTTGTTGATCAAATAGTAACATGAATAATGGTGAGAGTACTTAGCTAGCAACTAGCCTTGATTATTAGCTAACCTAGCAAGATTGTAAGAGATTTTCTTGTCCTAGAAGATATATACACAAATATTACATATCATTATACAAGAAATAACCAAGAAAAACCACCAAAACTCTCTCGTCTCTCTCTTGTAAAGCTCCATTCGGCCCTAGCATAAAGAAGAAGAAATCAAAACTCAAAACTCCACTTCAAGCCATAAAAAAATTCTCTAATTAATTCCTAAAATTCCTACATAATAAACTAAGGTAATATAAATTTTTTATAGCATTTAATTAAGGTTTGAATGGTGAAATAATTCCATGAAAGTGATAATGAACAGTGTAGAATAGTAATTTTTCTTGGTTTCTTGATTTTCATGGATTGATTTAGGATTCTTAAGCTTACCCAAGCATCCCCAAGATTTAACCATCAAGGAGAACACATTCCATATTTCAATAAAGGTTTAAATCCTTGAATAAACTTTATTTAAGGTTTAAGTTTCAAGAAAATAAAGATCTTAGTAATATATCTAGTTTTGATAGTTAATATGTTATTATCTTGATGTTTAGTTAGGTAGTACTAAGGTTGATGTTGTTATCTCAAGAACATGATGTTCTTGAGAGGAGTTAGTATTGAGATAATGATATAATGGTTGTTAGTTCTTGATTAATGATTTAGAGCAAAAAGGAAACTCGGATCGTAGGTGTAACATCGTTAAAATGAACAAATCACAACCCTTATTTTTCTACAGAGTTACAGAAAGTATAAACTATATTTTATTGAAAACTAAGACCTAATTGATATAAAACGTTACGAGGATCGTTTAGGCGCTTGAATCTCTTGATTTCAATTTACGGATCAAAAGTTATGACCGTTTTGGTAAAAACTATTTACGCGACAAAAACTGCTTCGAATTAGGAATTTTGTAAATAGAAATGATCAATTTAAAAATATTCAAAAATAATTGGCACGCCCCCAACTTAACCAGAAAATTTAAATATAACTATTACAACATTTTTAAAAGAAGTAAACATAACCAAATCCAAGATCTTACAGTTTAGGGTTTGGAACAGCCCAACACTAAATCTATTACAACTGATTTAATATCGAGTCCTCACACAAACTACTATATCTTATTCTACCTTAGCTCGAACAAAGCATCAGCATCACAGGTCTTACGGGCGGTCTGCATGAATCTAACCATAGCTGCTAGCTGTAATATCAGGGTAAAGCAAGGAGTGAGCCAAATGCTCAACAAGTGCTAAACAGTACGATATAAAACATAAATCGAGATATACATTAGAGAATGACAATGGGAAGACATAACCAATGATAACGAGAGATAAAACTTTGGGTAATGGCATCATTTTGCTTGTATCAAAACAATTTCAAAATCATATCTTAATCAAAAACTTTATGACGCTACGGATTACAGCCGGTGATCAGCCGCGAAGTAATCCCGAACCTCGTTGGGTTCTAAAATATTAATGGGAATCCCTAGGCAACTTTTAAGCCTAATATAAGTGTGGAAATGACTCGCATCTCAGTCCAGATCCACTATTCAAAGAAAACATTTATCCCCCTTTGGGACTGAAACCCATATTTTATTTATTTCAAAAACTGATGACGAATTATAACAAAATTTCTTTTAACAGTAAACATTTTTATCAAGGGATTATAGATCAGCTCGAAACACGGGAAATATGGTACTAAATCTCAGGGCCATGATTCACAAAACTTTACTCTATTAGGGTAACTAAAAGGTTTTCATATGTCAAAACTTGGACAAGGTAATTTAGTGAGGCTAATGGATAATATGAAGGGGTAATGCCAAACTGGGCTTAAAGCAATGGTTTCTCGTCAAGGTACAGGTGTTGGATCATCAAGAAGATAAGCTTCATGAATACTAAGGGTATTAAGGTATGAAGAAATGATCTTTAGCTCAGGATATATCAGAATTGGCAAGCTTTAGGATAAGAAAGAGGGGTATCAATCAATGAGGAATCACTTTGATAAATATCTGGCTTCCAGGATTCAAGGTAAGTTTCTATAGGGATTCAACTATCAGGATGAGATATCAATACTTAGAAATCACCAGCACGTTAATCAAGAGAATCAACCAAGAGTTATAACTACCCTTTCTTTTATCATGGCATTCAAATTACTTTAAAATACTATCATGATATGACTTTTGAACTACTTGCAATACGTACTCGAGGGTTCATGGCATTTTTATATGATTCAAAGATAAACAAAAGATACGCTTGATTTAAATATATCAAAATGACTCAGGATAATTGCATATATATGAACTATTTACAGTGAATACGAAAGACAGGTTGAATCACTTGCCTTGAGAAAGGCTGGTCTGGTCTGACTGGTAGGAGAAACTGGAAGCTTCACTCGACCTTTATGGCAAGTTTACCCTCGTCTCGAGATCCTACATAAATAATAATAATAATTCTCATTATAAAATATTCTCACCAACTTAACCTATTTACAACCCGAATTTAAACATGGATGGCACTTAGGCCTATATGCACTTGATTACATTCACCTTTAAATTATAATTGCACACAATAGCCACGTAATCACATATCATATAGTAATACCAAATAACACCATATACACCATAATGCAACACTAGGCTTGGATGATCTCGACTCACAACTTAAGTCACTTGGTCGCTAAACTAGACAAAGTCTTCAAATTTTGGCTTCCTAACTCGATGTGCCTTTACTAAACTATCCAAGACCTATTGACCCTCACTTGGACCTTTTTCTCTACTGACCTTATAATATCTTACAACTATGGTGGTCAACCTAAATCTCACTCCTAAGTGTTCTAAAACTATGTGATAAGTGAAAGTGCTCACTGGTGCAAATTTCAGAATGACATCTACGGTTTCTTGAGTGCATTAGACACCCTTAAACTATAGTTTTCCTTCAAAACTTTACACAAGACTCTCTGACCTTATGGCATCTCCCAAACTTGATGTGGCTCAAGGGTCTGGCTTGGGCCTTCTTGGGCCTAAGCTAAAAGTCCAAGGTTCCCCTGTTTTTCTGGGCAGAAAATGTCCTGACTAGAATTAACTTGTGACACATGGTTCTAACTCATATCCTATGAACTATGGTTGGAAAAACTTCTCTGACACCTCTAACTAAGACCCAACAGGGCCTAATGAGGGCCTACCCATGACATGGTCAAATCTCCCTATTTCTAAGTTGCAACAAAACTGTCCCCTGCTGGACAGATTTTGCTATTCTACTTGTGCACCTAACCAAACGATATGCAAACCTCCAACCAACACCTAAAACCTTTTATATACTCATAATACTAACTTCTGTTGGCTTGGGCCTCAAAGTCACATCAATGACATGGTCAAAACTCACTCTAAACCTCAGGGTACTAAACTAATTTTCTGCAGAAACTATAACTCTCCTTTCTCCAAGGTTTTGACTTGACAAACTCAACCACCAACAACCCAATACCCAAAACAAGACTTAAACATGGTGATATACTGAACTAACTCCCTTATACTCAAAATAATCTTGTGGAGATCATCCTTACTAAGGTACATCGTGGCAAAGTAAAGGAAATCACATTTCACAACTCACAAATCATCAAGTTTTTGAAAATATCAAGTTGTATATTCTTTATAACATATGCACGAATTATTACCATACATCAAGGAGCATTAATCAATATTAACACCTTATTCCTACTGAAATTAAAGCTTACTATCAAATCTTTCCAAATGATCAAAATCTTATAACATTCTAAGAGAAATCCACATGCATGCACATCTTCGATTTTACCAACCAAAGCAACATGTTTTCTAAATATATGTCACCATGAAATTGACATGCAAGCCCAGCATAAGCTATATCTAGATGATCACTTAGCATGCAAAGAGTTTCATCAAATTTTCACTACAAGATTCTGCCATTATCACATAAACATACAAAGATGAACAAAGCAACAAGAATGATCTCAAGGACCATTCATTCGGCTCCCTTGAGGTCATGGCTGAATGAAAAGGAAGGGAAATGGCCATTCAACATCAAGAGTTTCCTTCTCAAGACTTGGCACTTCACCATTCCTTGTAGTCCTCTCAAAAACAACCTGAATCATAAGAATCAAGATTGTACTTTGAGTTCCAACTAGAACCTTAACATGCAACCTTAAAACTTAAATTTTACTCAAAACTCCTTGAAATATTTGTGATTATGATATGGGAAGTAGTATTACTTGTATAGAAGGTGGGAGCTTGGTTGAGGAATGAAGAAAATGGGGAGAGGGTTGGTCTCGGCTAAAACCCGAGAGTGAGGGGGAGGAGGGCCGAGAGTGAGAGGGGAGGAGGGAGGGAGGAGAAAGTGTGGTGTGAGTGGAGTGAATGATCATGCCATTTGCTTGTTTATGGTTTTTGTTTTGACAAAATGTGAGTGGGAATGAGAATTGACAAGACTAACCTTCCAATTATACTTGGATTATTTTGCATACAAGGGCAAAGAAGGAATTTGGCTAGTAAAATAAGAGTTAGTGGGGTTGGAATTGTCTCTTTAGCCCTTTAAATTGAATAGAAAAGGATTTGCATACAAGGGCAACCATGTAATTTGCTAATTATGACAACTAAAATTTATAAAGATTTATTTGTATAAAATAAAATACAAGTTCAAAAATTATAAAATTTATACCAAAAATAACTTGAATTTTTAGAAATTTTATAAAACCACTTTTGAAATTTGTGAACAAAATAACTTTTAAAAAGAAATTTATTCAAGGTTTAAAATATTCCTTATAAATCAAAAATAAAAGAAATAAATAAACTTTCGCTTTGAAAAATCAAATACCACATAACGCAAATTAAGACGCAGAAATTCTCATTCACACAAGCATACAATAGTTGAATATATTGGCATTCGATTTTAAAATTGCACCAAATTTACAAATAGTATTGCACGAAAATGCGGTATAACATCCTCTCCCCCTTAAGGGATTTTGTCCCCAGAATCTAAGAGAACAGATGAGGATACCAGGAACGCATATCAGACTCTAACTCCCAAGTCGATTCTTCGACCTTAGGGTTTCTCCAAAGTACTTTTACTAACTTTACTGTTATTCCTAAGACTTTCTCTTGCCGTGAGTATTTTGACAGGTTGCTCCACAAATGACAGGTCTGCCTGAATTCTACAGGTTCATGTTCTATCACATGGCTAGCATTAGGATTATACTTCTTAAGCAACGAAACATGGAACACATTATACACATGATGATACTGAGGTGGTAAGGCCAACTCGTAGGCCACCTTCCCCACTTGACTCAAAATTTCAAAAGGACATATATATCTAGGTGTTAACTTCCCTTTCTTGCCAAATCTAGACAACCCTTTTCTAGGTGACACCTTCAACAAAATAGCTTCGCCAATTTGGAATCGAACATCCTTACGCGCTGGATCTGCATACTTCCTTGTCTATCTTGAGCAGCAAGCAACCTTTCTGAATTAACTTGACTGTGCCATGCAACTGTTGTACCATTCTGAGCCGAGAATCCTTCATTCTCCTACTTCATCCCAACTTATTGGTGATCTACATTTTCGCCCGTACAAAGCTTCGTATGGTGGCATGCCAATACTGGAATGATAGCTATTGTTGTAAGAGAATTCAATCAACGGCAAGTGGCCGTACCAACTTCCTGAAAACGATTGCACACTGCGCAACATGTCTTCGATTGTTTGAATTGTCCTTTCGCTCTGACCATCAGTCTGCGGGTGGTACGCCGTGCTCATATTCAACTTCGTGCCAAGACATTCTTGAAATTGCTTCCAAATCTCGAGTTAAATCGGGGATCTCTGTCTGAAACTATTGATACGGGTACTCCATGCCTTAGTACGATTTCGCGCACATACAGATGAACCAATTTGTCCAGTGACGACTTCTCGTTAATTGGAAGGAAATGCGCTGACTTCGTAAGACGATCAACTATAACCCATATAGCGTCATGCCCGGATTTCGTTCGCGGTAGTCCTACTATAAAGTCCATAGCAATATTTTCCCATTTCCATTCTGGAATCTTTAGGGGCTGAATTAATCCGCTTGGTCGTTGATGTTCTGCCTTCACCTTCTGACAAGTATAACACTTCGCAACCCATTCTCCACGTCCGCTTCATATTTGGCCACCAAAAGTTCTGCTTTAAGTCCCGATACATCTTGGTGCTTCCCGGGTGGATTGAAAATTTCGAATTGTGGGCTTCGTGTAGGATCTCATTCTTTAATTCAGGTACATGAGGAATCCAAATTCTGGAAGAAAACCTTAGTATCCCTTGCTCATCCCTTTGAGTATTAATCTCCTCTCCAGTTAACTGATTCTTCTCTTTCTCCATTACTTCTTCTTGACATTTCTTTATCTTTTCCACTAGTGTTGGCTGAAAAGTCATTGCACGACAAACTTCTTCAACTTTTCCACAATCACAAAGTTCCAGTTCAAATCTCTTGATTTCTTCAGATAATTCCTTTGGTGTTGTCATCATATTCAGTCTCTCTTTCCTACTTAGAGCATCGGCCACAACATTCGCCTTTCCAGGATGGTAATTTATCGAGCAGTCATAGTCCTTGATCAATTCCAGCCATCTCCTCTGCCTCATATTGAGCTCCTTCTGAGTGAAAATGTACTTTAAACTCTTATGATCTGTGTAGATTTCACACTTTTCTCCGTAGAGGTAATGTCTCCAAATCTTAAGTGCGAACACTATGGCGGCTAGTTCCAAGTCATGCGTCGGGTACTTCAACTCATGCGGTTTCAACTGTCTTGACGCATACGCAATCACCTTACTATGTTGCATTAACACACAGCCCAATCCCTTATGTGAAGCGTCGCTGAATCACAAAGTTTCCTTGGTCATCTGGAAGCACTAATACCGGAGCTGTTACCAATCTTTGCTTCAACTCTTGAAAGCTATCTCACATTCTGCACTCCATTCAAACTTTTGATTCTTCCTGGTTAACTTGGTCAATGGCGTGGCGATTTTCGAAAAATCCTTGACAAACCTTCTATAGTATCCTGCCAATCCTAGAAAACTTCACACTTCCGTAGGAGTCTTTGGCCTCTCCCAACTCATAACTGCCTCAATCTTTGCCGGATCCACTTTAACTCCTTCATTTCCAATGACATGCCCCAAAAATTGAACTTCCTTTAACCAAAACTCACATTTGGTAAACTTGGCATACAACTTCTCTTGACGAAGTATCTCCAATGCTATCCAGAGATGCTGCTTATGTTCTTCTTCCGACTTAGAATAAATAAGGATGTCATCAATGGATACCACTACAAACTTGTCCAAATACTTCTTAAATACTCGATTCATCAGATCCATAAATGCGGCCGGGGCGTTGGTCAATCCAAACGGCATTACTAGGAATTCATAATGCCCATATCTGGTCCTAAATGCTGTCTTGGGAATATCTTCTTCTTTGATCTTTAATTGATGGTATCCCGATCTCAAGTCAATCTTTGAAAGCATTTTGCTCCCTTCAGCTGGTCAAAAAGGTCATCTATTCTT
Source organism: Apium graveolens (assembly GCF_009905375.1). Classification (NCBI taxonomy): domain Eukaryota; kingdom Viridiplantae; phylum Streptophyta; class Magnoliopsida; order Apiales; family Apiaceae; genus Apium; species Apium graveolens. Next base: position 87,710 of record NW_027418778.1, on the reverse strand, counting down.
GGTAGCGGGTAGCGGTTCTTGATCGTTACCTTATTCAACTCCCGATAATCTATGCATAGTCGCATACTCCCATCTTTCTTCTTTACAAACAGAACAGGTGCTCCCCATGGCGACGTACTTGGCCGTATCACTCCTTTATCCAACAATTCTTGTAACTGGCTCGCCAACTCTTTCATTTCTGCTGGTGCCATCCTATATGGGGCCTTTGAAACTGGTTCCGTGCCTGGAGCAAGGTTGATCTCGAACTCGATTTGTCGATCTGGTGGTAAGCCTGGTAGTTCGTCTGGAAACACATCGGGAAACTCGTTAACTACAGGTATATCTTCTATGCTGGGACTACCTTTTTCTAAATCCACTACATAAGCTAGGAACGACTCACAACCTTTTCTAAGTAGCTTCTTAGCCTGAACGATTGTAAGAAATAGTTGTTCTTGCCTCTGCCCCTTAAATACTACCTTCTCTCCACTCTTCGTCTTTAAATACACTTTCTTGGTCTTACAATTAATCTGAGCGTTATTCTCTCCTAACCAATCCATTCCTAAAATTATATCAAACTCCCCCAACTTGAAGAGTATCAAGTCGGCTGAAAACTTATATCCCGAAATATCAATCTCACACTTCAGACATAATTGATTCACAGGAATCTTCTCTTGGTTTGCAATTACCACATTTACTACCTCGCTCATAATCATTTTATCAAATTGAAGCTTATCAACAAAAGTTTCTGATATGAAAGATCTTGTTGCTCCCGAATCAATGAATACTTTAGCTTTAACATTATTGAGTAAAAGTGTACCTGCTATCACCTCAGAATTCTGAACAGCATCCTTCATCTTCAGATCAAATATCCTTGTTGTTGCTTGCGGGGTTGATGTAGGTGGTGGAGGTAATGCCAATACCTCAGCTGGCACGCTCGCACTGGTACTTGCCATGTTCACTAAAGCTTTGACTGGTCCGGTTGCCTTGCACTCCCTAGCTATGTGTCCAGTCTTCCAACACTTGTAACACGTAACTCCTGGCTTCGGCATCTTGCACTCATTCGCCAAATGTCCCTTCTGGTTACACCTATAGCAGGTCATGCTCAGTTTATTGCACACTCCAGGGTGCCTTCTTCCACAGTGCTTGCATTCGGGTCTCTGGAACCTGTTTTCTCCAACTTGGCCTTGGCTTGCCTGGTTGTTCCCCTTTGATTCTTGCCTTTTGCCCAAATTTCCCTTCTTTTGAAAATTTCCGCCCTTATGGAATCCGATCCTCTTTACATTCTGATCTTGTGAACTTCCGGCTTCAGACTTTTGACTTTTCTCCATACAATGGAACCTTCCTCTTCTTGTTATCCCTTTCCTTCCTTGACTGCATCCCATTATTCTCAATCAGAGCAGCTTTCTGTACTACTCCCGCATAAGTTTCAAGCTCAAACATAGCTGCTCTATCTCTGATCCAAGGCTCCAATCCTTGCTGAAACTTCTTCGCTTTTTCCTCCTCGGTGCTGGTATACTTTGCAACAAACCTTGACAACTCAGTGAACTTCTTCTCATACTCCAGTACCGTCATGTTCCCTTGCTTCAACTCCAAAAATTTAAGCTCCATCTGATTCTGCATGTACTTAGGGTAATACTTGTCCAGAAATAACTTCTTAAATCTTTCCCAACCAGCAATCGTGGGTTGCTTCCATAGCTTTTACTGATTCCCACCAATAGATGACTTCGCCCTTCAAGAAGTAAGTAACATACGGCGTCTTCTGATCATCTCCTAACTGTACCAACTCAAAAGCCCTTTCCATTTTCTTAATCCATGTGTTAGCTATTACTTGATCAGTGGTATCATGGAATGCAGGTGGATTCATATTCTGAAAAGCCTTGAAAGTGACAACTTGTCTAGGTGGTACTGGTGGTTCAGGTGGTTGGTGTGGTTCATGGTTATCTTGGTTTTCAATTCGTTGTTGAAGAGTTAGTTGTTGTTGAGCTATAGCATTGGTTTGTTTTGCAAAGCTTCCAGTATTCGAAGAATATTTGGGTCTGTGGTAGATGTGGTTGTTGGGTTCTTCTTTTTGGGAGGCATGATCCTGAAATAAGAGTTATGTCAAAACATATGAATGATAAAATAATTTGAGGGTATCGCATGGCATTCTTGTTTACTTATGAGGTCAAGTTTCAAGTTAAGCAGATATGGCGATGCATATAAAAACGTAAAATAACAGTTGAGAGCAAATGGAACAATAGAGCATGATTATTGAAATTTAAAGGTCACAATACATAGGATTAGGACAAAGTCTGATTCTAGGAACAACAGGCTTATTTAAATGAAATAACGGAAACAACTGGGAATTCTACGGAGTCTGATAGTACAACAACATGAAAAGGTAAATGGAAAGAACTAAGGCTCCACTCCATCTGAACGGGGCTTGGTAGTCTTTTCCTCTCGAAGCGTCTTCACAATGCTCTGGAGCTCATCCGCCACCATCTGAATGACATACTGGCTGGTGCGGTCCCGGTGCGCTGGCATCTCCTCAAGCTTAGTGTTGACGTACTGAACCAAGGTCTCAAGTCTCGCAGTCATCTGCTCCTTGGGCTTCCCTTCGTAGTTTCGGCTGTCCGGGTACACGTTCTTCAGTCGGTCTATCAGTCGGTCGTACTTTCCCTGAAGCATGTCAAACTCGCGCCTCAACTCAGCATACACGGAGAAAGCAATAGTGTCGTCCGACCCAGAGGGTGTCGAGGAATGCGCCCTTTGCTGACAACCAATAAGAGGTATTAATAATAAATTTACTTAACCTACTCTCTCGCGTATTATCTATAGCCTATACAATACCCTATAACCTATTTGGGCTGTCCAGGGACTCTAAACCGTAGCTCTGATACCAAAACCTGTCACACCCCCAACTTAACCAGCAAATTAAATAAACTATTACACATTTTAAAAATAAACATAACCAAATCCAAGATCTTACAGTTTAGGGTTTGGAACAGCCCAACACTACCATCTATTACAACTGATTTTAAATATCGAGTCCTCACACAAAACTACTATCTCTTATTCTACCTGAGCTCGAACATAAGCATCAGCATCACAGGTCTTACGGGCGGTCTGCTTGAATCTAACCATAGCTGCTAGCTGTAATATCAGGGTAAAGCAAGGAGTGAGCCAAATGCTCAACAAGTGCTAAACTACGATACAAAACATAAATCGAGATATACATTAAAGAATGACAATGGAAACATAACCAATGATAACGAGAGATAAAACTTTGGGTGATGGCATCATTTTGCTTGTATCAAAACAATTTCAAAACCATATCTTAATCAAAATCATTTTATGACGCTACGGATTACAGCCGGTGATCAGCCGCGAAGTAATCCCGAACCTCGCTGGGTTCTAAAATTAATGGGAATCCCTAGGCAACTTTTAAGCCTAATATAAGTGTGGAAAGGACTCGCGTCTCAGTCCAGATCCACTATTCAAAGAAAAATTTATCCCCCTTTGGGACTGAAAACCCACATTTTTTTTATCAAAAACTGATGCCGAATTATAACAAAATCTCTTTTAACAGTAAACATTTTTATCAAGGGATTATAGATCAACTCGAAACACGGGAAATATGGTACTAAATCTCAGGGCCATGATCACAAACTTTACTCTATTAGGGTAACTAAAGGTTTTCATATCAAAACTTGGACAAGGAAATTTAGTGAGGCTATTGGATAATGAGGGGTAATGCCAAACTGGGCTTAAAGCAATGGTTTCTCGTCAAGGTACAGTGTTGGATCATCAAGAAGATAAGCTTCATGAATACTAAGGGTGTTAAGGTATGAAGAAATGATCTTTAGCTCAGATATATCAGAATTGTCAAGGCTTAGGATAAGAAAATGAGGGGTATCAATCAATGAGAATCACTTGATAAATATCTGGCTTTCAGGATTCAAGGTAGTTTTCTATAGGGATTCAAGATCACGATGAGATATCAATACTTAGGAATCATCAGGCATGTTAATCAAGAGAATCAACCAAGGATTATAATACCCGTTCTTTTATCATGGCATTCAAATTACTTTAATATACTATCATGATATGACTTTTGAACTCTTGCAATCCGTACTCGAGGGTTCAATGGCATTTTTATATGATTCAATATAAACAAAAGATACGTTTGATTTAAATATATCTAAAATGACTCAGGATATTGCATCGATATATATGAACTATTTACAGTGAATCGAAGACAGGTTGAATCACTTGCCTTGAAAAAGGCTGGTCTGGTCTGACTGGTAGGAGCAACTGGAAGCTTCATTCGACCTTTATGGCAAGTTTACCCTCGTCTCAAGATCCTACATAAATAATAATAATAATCCTCATTATAATATATTCTCACCAACTTAACCTATTTACAACCCGAATTAAACACGGATGGCACTTAGGCCTATATGCACTTAATTTATATTCACCTTAAATTATAATTGCACACACATAGCCACGTAATCACATATCATATATTAATACCAAATAACACCATATACACCATAATGCAATACTAGGCTTGGATGATCTTGACTCACAACTTAAGTCACTTGGTCGCTAAACTAGACAAAGTCTTCAAATTTTGGCTTCCTAACTCGATGTGCCTTTACTAAACTATCCAAGACCTATTGACCCTCACTTGGGCCTTTTGCTCTACTGACCTTATACTATCTTACAACTATGGTGGTCAACCTAAATCTCACTCCTAAGTGTTCTAAAACTATGTGATAAGTGAAAGTGCTCACTGGTGCAAATTTCAGAATGACATCTATGGTTTCTTGAGTGCATTAGACACCCTTAAACTATAGGTTTTCCTTCAAAACTTTTACACAAGACTCTCCTGACCTTAGGGCATCTCCCAAACTTGATGTGGCTCAAGGCCTGGCTTGGGCCTTCTTGGGCCTAAGCTAAAGTCCAAGGTTCCCCTGTTTTTCTGGGCAGAAAAGCCCTGACTTGAATTAACTTGTGACACATGGTTCTAACTCATATCCTATGAACTATGGTTGGAAAAACTTCTCTGACACTCCCTCTAACTAAGGCCCAACAGGGCCTAATGAGGGCCTACCCATGACATGGTCAAATCTCCCTATTTCTAAGTTGCAACAAAACTGTCCCCTGCTGGACAGATTTTGTTATTCTACTTGTGCACCTAACCAAACGACATGCAAACCTCCAACCAACACCTAAAACCTTTATATACTCCCAATAAACTTCTGGTGGCTTGGGCCTCAAAGTGCACATCAATGACATGGTCAAAACTCACTCTAAACCTCAGGGTACTAAACTGATTTTCTGCAAACTATAACTCTCCTTTCTCCAAGGTTTTGACTTGACAAACTCAACCACCAACAACCCAATACCCAAACCAAGACTTAAACATGGTGATCTACTGAACTAACTCCCTTATACTCAAAATAATCTTGGTGGAGATCATCCTTACCTAAGGTGCAATCATGGCAAAACAAAGAAACACATTTCACAACTCACAACTCATCAAGTTTTTGGAAAATATCAAGTTGTATATTCTTTATAACATATACATGAATTATTACCATACATCAAGGAGCATTAATCAATATTAACACCTTATTCCTACTGAAATTAAAGCTTACTATCAAAAATCTTTCCAAATGAATCAAAATCTTATAACATCTAGAGAAATCCACATGCATGCACGTCTTCGAGTTTTACCAACCTAAGCAACATGTTTTCTAAATATATTTCACCATGAAATTGACATGCAAGCCTAGCATAAGCTATATCTAGATGAGCACTTAGCATGCAAAGAGTTTCTTCAAATTTTCACTACAAGATTCATGCCATTATCACATAAACAATACAAAGATTGAACAAAGCAACAAGAATGATCTCAAGGACCATTCATTCGGCTCCCTTGAGGTCATGACCGAATGAAATGGAAGGGAAATGGCCATTCAACATCAAGAGTTTCCTTCTCAAGACTTGGCACTTCACCATTCCTTGTAGTCCTCTCAAAAACAACCTTAAATCATAAGAATCAAGATTGTACTTTGAGTTCCAACTAGAACCTTAACATGCAACCTGTAAAACTTAAACTTTTACTCAAAACTCCTTGAAATATATGTGATCATGATATGGGAAGTAGTATTTACTTGTATAGAAGGTGGGAGCTTGGTTGAGGAATGAAGAAAATGGGGAGAGGGTTGGTCTCGGCTAAAAACCCGAGAGTGAAGGGGAGGGAGGCCGAGAGTGAGAGCGGGAGGAGAGAGGGAGGAGAAAGTGTGGTGTGAGTGGAGTGAATGATCAGCCATTTGCTTGTTTTATGGTTTTTGATTTGACAAAATGGTGAGTGGGAATGAGAATTGACAGACTAACCTTCCAATTATACTTGGATCATTTTGCATGCAAGGGCAAAGAAGGAATTTGGCTATTAAAATAAGAGTTAGTGGGGGTTGAATCGTCTCTTTAGCCCTTTAAATTGAATAGAAAAGGATTTGCATGCAAGGGCAACCATGTAATTTTCTAATTATGACAACTAAAATTTATAAAGATTTATTTTATAAAATAAAATACAAGTTCAAAAATTATAAAATTTATACCATAAAAATAACTGGATTTTTAGAAATTTTATAAAACCACTGTTGAAATATTTGAACAAAATAACTTTTAAAAAGAAATTTATTCAAGGTTTAAAATATTCCTTATAAATCAAAAATAAAAGAAATAATTAAACTTTTGCTTTGAAAAATCAATATACCACATAACGCAAATTTAAGACGCAGAAATTCTCATTCACACAAGCATACAATAGTTGAATATATTGGCATTCGGTTTTAAAATTGCACCAAATTTACAAATAGTATTACACGAAAATGCCGGTTGTAACACTTATATAGATAATTTATGGTTTATTTGTTTTCTCACTTTCCTTTTTGTTAATTTACATGTCGGTTAATACTGGGCAACTCCTATTTTCTGTTTCTCACTTTGAAAGCTTTTTAGTTATTGTTTCCCGGTTATTTATCCCCTGGAAGGTCAAAGTGACAAAAATTAGCACATTTGAATGTTGTCTTACATGATTTGTATCAAGAGTATGTTGCTGAAGATTCCAAAATGAAAGGGTTGACACCAGATTCTAGTCAGATTTCTTCCTCTGATAAATATAATTGTTCTGATGATAAAGAAATTCCAACTAGTATGAGTGAATACGAGGCTTTTATTCGTGAAAGTAGGGCTGCTCTTGAAACGGTCAAATCTGAATTAGATGATTACTTATCAGAGGGCATTTTTATTCTTAACGAGTCCTCGGCAAAACATTTTGATGCTCTGTCATGGTGGAAAGGGAATAGTGCTAAATATCCTATATTATCACGAATGGCCCGTGACATATTAGCTGTTCATCTTAGTACTGTTGCATCAAAGGCTATTTTAGTGCCGAAAGCCGAGTTATTGAGCCACATCGATCATGTTTAAAAATTGAAACCGTAGAGATGTTGTTATGTGGAGCTGATTGGGCACGTGAAATTTATAAATTAAAGAAATCAAGTCAGGTAAAAAAACTAACTCAATCTTTTCACATTCAGTACTTTAATTTTTACAAATTTGGGACCTGAGACATGGAAGGCTTGTTATATGACTAATTTATCTTCAAATATTTTTTTCTTAGAAAAAAGATTTGAAACCAATGGAGATAGTTTTACCTGTCTAGGTAGTATTCTATCTACTGACTACATTACAAGGTCAATGTATGTATAAAATAAACATGATTCTCAAGTAAAATGTAAAATTATTATTAAAATACATCATCAAATTATTAGTAGCTACCAGCTAGATTTAATTTTATCTTTTTTTCTTCTGCAGAGTGCAGATTGCTACTATTTTTTGATGGTCCTTAGACCTTAGTTTTGCTTTTATCCTGACTGCCACCTGGAGTACAAATGCTGAATATGCAGTGCACTTGATGAATGATGAATATATAGTAGCTTCCCTGTTAGCAATTATAATGTGAATTGTAGATACTTTCAAGTGGAAACTTGTAATATGGATTTATTTAATTTTCTTGTTCTAGCAGTACTAAGATGCTTGGACTTTTGCATTATTTGTGACTGTATAATCATATTGTGCAATGGCGAGAAGTCAGGAACCAAGAAGTCAGGAATTAAATTTTTGATATTTTAGTATGTAATATTTTTTACAAATTATAGGTTTTTAAAACAAGTTTGGGTTTGAGTCGAGCCGAGTCGACTTCGAGTTCGAGTCGAGTTGAATTCTAGTCTCGAGTATACTCGGCTCGACTCGTATAAATAAACGGGCATAAAACTTGGTTCAAGCTTGACTCGTATAAATTATCGAGCCGAGCCGGATCATCATAAACGAGTTCGAGTTCGAGCTGCTCGCGAGCAGCTCGGCCCGAATTACAGCCCCACACAAGTGTACCAATCAACTACCACCTTCTAAGTTCACCACTTCACCATCACATATAATACTAACCAGTACAACCCATATTTTAGTTCAACTTAAGATTATAGCGAACAATTCTTATTATATCATACCTTTTTTCATATCTTTGATTATAACCGAATATCACTACTGAGTACTATTATAAATTATTTTAAAATTCTTCTAGTTCATGTTTCAATTCAAGCTCTCTCATTAACGATTCATCTATCCTTGAAAATATACACTTGTTCTTATTAGTTAACTTGTTCCACTTCTAATAACCAAACCTGGTGTTATGGATTAAAAACTAAGGTATATAACCTCTGTATTTATTAATAAGGAATGTGAGCTTCGAGGCTCGATTTGACTGCTCTTGTATTTTTTTGACTCGATCTGCCTTAACAAGATGCCTACGTACCTTGCTGATTGTCAAGGATCAAGTCAAAAAATGTAGTTCTGATTGTGGGGTGAGACGCCTTATATAAATGTTGGGAGTCCTTGAATTGGACTTGGGTTAGGAGACTTGGTGAGCAAGTCTCAGAATTAGAATGGACTTTGGAGTCCTAGGAAGTAGGAAGCTGATTCCTTATCCTACCAGGTTCCTTGGAGGACAATCTACAAGGATTTATATCTCCACTAGGACTTATCTTAATAGATGTTGTTCTCTTTTATTAATTAATTATGAAATTAATTAATATTCAGGATTTTGGGCCTTCTTTATTCCTGTTGGATTTTAATCGCAGCGGAGGCATGGTAAAACACTTTTACACACATAAAATCCAAATAAAAGCATATAAATCGTGGTAAAAACATAGGGATCGATTACTAACCTTTAATATGCGATCCAAAAAGCAACGTTCGGAGATCCTTAGCAGCTGCTCCTCAAACGTGAAGCACTCCATCGGTATCCACCAAGAAAACGACGTTAAGGAGGAGGAGGAGGTGGAGAGAATTTGGTTTTCTAAAACTTTGGGTTTTTGGGTTGGAATAAAAATAGGGTTTATAATTGTGTATTTATAGGCAAAATTTTCAGCTGAAATTTTCCCATAAATATTATTATTATTATCCCATTTATTATTCTCATTAATAATTAAAACACCTTTTAATTATTAATCCTTTTTCTAAACACTTTAGAAAAAATTCTCTCTCTTGATTTAATTTCCAAAAATCAAATTCTTAATTAATAATATTAAGAACTTTTCTTAATTATTTTATAATCAATTAAATCTCATTTAATCAATTATTAAATTTGCCAATTAATTACTTATTTCATAAATAAATAATTTATTAGCCATTATTAATTATTTCCTCCACCATTAAATCATTCTCTTTTTATGGTATGACCCTGTAGGTTCAATATTAAGCCGGCAGTAGAAATAAATAATAATAAAACTATTTTATCATTATTTATATAAATTCTCTAATTTATTAAATATGATTAATTAATTAATCACATTTATTCTACATCGTGAGAGATACTTCTCAGCATATCGCGACTATCCGGATAATACGAATTCACTGCTTAGAATACCAAGAACCTATTCAGTGAATAGTTACCATACAATAAACTCCTTCTACCCTACAATGTCCTGATTAAATACAAGGCATGGATCTCGTGTCAAGCCTATCTAATTCAATCACTTGCTTACCATTTACTATGCTTAGTTCTATGCAAATTAGAAACTCCTTTCTAATTTCATTTACTCTGGCCAGAGATTCCTGAACTAGCATAAGTGGATCAGCCTTGAACATTCACTTCCTTCACTGGAAGGGGTAGATCATTTATTGATCATACACTATCTTCGTGTACAAATTCCTATACCCAGTAGAGCCCTAATAATTGTCCCTGGAGACTAAGAACTAAACCAAAGCATAGTTCAGTGTACAAAAGATGACTATAATGACCTCAAGTCTAAGGATACTTGTACAACTATCACTATGTGAACAACTGCTGACACGTGAGTGAACTCCATCAGTTGTTCAGCTGTGCGAGTCATGTTCAGTGAACTTATTCTATAATAAGCACCTACATACTAGCTATAGTGTCACCACACAAATGTCTATGAGAACTGTAACACCCCCAGATCCGGGGTCGGGGATCCGGGTCGTCACGGTCTTTCTTTCCACAATATCACTTCACTTAATTAATAAATAACCTTATGCTGTGACCCCACACTAACACACACCACAACCCGTTATAGTCTCAGAGATGAAATTTAAATAAGTACAAGTCTTTGAATCCACAATTTAAAAGTTATTACAACCCAAAATGATTACTTGATAAATTTACAGTTAATTGCCATTATCTGCCACAAGTTATAATTATACATAATTGATTCTCAAAAATAGAATGCCTGATCTACCAATAGATCTACCTCTGCAGCTATAGCAGCCACAACATCATCGGGAAGACGCGGGATGCTTCCCACGCGCTTGCGCTGGGTCTGCTGGAGTCTGGCCATCTTTCCTAACTGTTGTTGTGTGATGAAAGAAGAAAGCAAGGGTGAGCAGCAAGCCCACCAAAATAATATGTATAATGATTTACAATATATGAGCCTACTCATAATACTCATGAAAGTCTTGGTCAAAAGAAATAAACCAAGTTTGATATCATAATGCGATGAAGTCGCAAATATTCAGTATATACATATATACTTTTCAAAATATTGGAAGTCCTCTTCCATGCATAATATACACAAAGTCCCAGTGTATAACTGTATAAAAATATCGTTGCAAGGTGATCTCATATATCTAACCTTGTCTCAACGTTTTTCTGAAAATCTTAGTCATTCATAAGACAATTATTAATTAGATATAAGTTTAAAAGATGAAGTTACAAGATACCCCAATATACTTATATCTTTCCCAAATACTACTTGAACTACCACCGTTCAAGTTATAATTAGCTTCAAAAGTTCATCACATAGATGAGACTATAAGGCAAGATTTGAATAGATTAAATCTTTAAAATATTATCAAAATAAAATGAAGTTACGAGATACTTCATTTGATGTAAACATCATTTTGAAAACTTGACCCTGCCAACACTCAACAATCGCCCAACCGTAGCCTTTCCATCGAAGTGCTCTGGGTAGTGTTGCAGAAATTATCCAATTGGATGATGAACTCATTACGGGAGTTTGCCGCGCCAGGAAGACCACTTACGATGATCAGTCGTAGTAGTACAACCCCACCATTTTCTACATGTAGAGGAGAACCTGTCGGATTTACTTGTCAACCGAACACTGAACTCCTAAGGAATGGACCGCCTTAGCGGAACTTCCAGGCCATTTGGGCCAATATAATAAGGCTGGGCCGGCGCTACTCGGCCACTTACGCCACTCCTAGTTCAGATGAAATCCATGACTCTGAAACGTAAAGCTCGTTTCCCCCTTTCCCCAAGTAGAAACTTGTTGATACGGCTCCACCAAGAAGTCGTACCTAGTTGGAAAGGAAAACTCACCGATATTTCCCAGGCGATGCCTGTTAATGGATTAACTTGTTCCAAGAATTTTACTTCCCGAATATTGGGTAAGTAATCAAAAACTCTTTTACCAAGACAGCAACCTCGTTGCGAATATAAAACACACCACCGAGCCGGATCCCCCAGGTTTTGAGCGAGTATTTAAATCCCCTTTTTAAAAGGAAGATCTTAAATATAAAAATAGTTTTGGGATCCGCTCTAACTTTTGAAAATCATTTTAAAGACTCGAAAACACTTTAAAGAGTGTTGGAGTAAAACTGATTTAATGAAGTAAATCAGTCCCCAGAATATTTAGAAAATGACTGAATATTATTATTTAAATAATATTCCCATAAAGAATAATCTTTATAAAAATAATTGAAGTAGAAGTATTAAAACTTATACTTGAAATGAGTATTAAATAACCAAAGATATACTTATATGAAAGTATTATCTTTATTTGAATAATCGAAAATAAGTTTGATTATTAACACCTTATTCTTTAATAAAATAAAGAATATATTTCAGCAAATAATCGGAGTCATAGATCCTCAAATGAATATTCAAATAATATTCATTAAATAATATAAACTGAGTCATAAGCCTTCGAATGAATATTCAAATAATATTCAATAATAACATAAAGAGTCATAAGCCCTCGAATGAATATTCAAATAATATTCAGATAAATAAATAAAAGGAGTCATACGCCCTCGAATGAATATTCAAAATAATATTCAATAACTAAAATAAAGTTAAAGCTATCGAGTAAACCTTATTCGATTAATAGTTTTGAAAACTATGACCATATATATATATATATAAATATATAAATATATATATATATCCATATCCATATATACAAAATCTACTCGGGATCCTCGACTCCCGGTTTTAGAAAATATTTTCACCTTTCGGTCCCTATACTAAGGGTATATGCAAGTTACCGCTATCCTCTAGCATAGGTATTATCAACTGAACCAACAGATATATATTCCAAGAATATGAAACAGGCATGCATATATACCATATCACATGCTACAATATATCGCAAGAATTTGCTAAATAACCAATATGCATTTATCGCAAGATCATGCATATACAAATGTATACATCACAACAACAGTATAACGGATAGAATACTTGCCTGAGCGACTTGGGGGTGAGAAAGGCTCGGGACGAGTCTGGCAACCTATAAACAACAAGTAAGTTGGAATTAAACCAAAATCACTTGTAAGTCTATGCTTTAACTAACTTAGACTCTAATGCTAGTTTTACGCTCACCGATTCGCTTAAGTCACTCGGGTACCCTCGGCTCCACCATTTTTAATAACTTGACCTTTACGAGTTTTAACGCGATTCCTTCGCGAATGACTTACCAACTGCCTAACACACTTACCATAAATGTTTCACACATTAATTAATCCTTTTTGGTCTTTAACCTACATTCCAAAGTAAGGCGAGGGAAAAAGTTTCGTTCGTGAAACACCGTTACTTGAAACGGTCGTTTCTCCTAAACCGTAAATCGGAATCGGACGAACTACATATCAAAACGAAGCTCGTAACATGAGCTATCTAAACATGGCAGTGGTCACAATTTAGCAGGGGGTTCTCGGGTCCTAATGCTATGCACAAAAACAGTCCAAAGAAAATCGGACATTACGACGGCTATGTTTACGCGATTTCCCATTTTTAAAACTACCCACAATCATCACAAACCATCCTCAAATCCACACACATCAAACACCCATCCTTACCACATCATAACAATCCCAAACAATTCAATATTACTCATTCATACATATGCTTAACCTAACTTTAATCATGCTTTAAGTTCTTTTATTCAAAACCACAACATTTACCATTTATACTTATTCCTCACATGAACTAAAAGCTTTACTTAGGTTCTTTAACTAATTACCAAGATTTACAACTCCAACAATGCAACAAAACCAACTAATCTCTACAAACTCAACCAAACTTCAACCAATCAAGCATCATGCCTCACATATGCTATATCAAACACATTCAATCCTAATTACTCAAAACTAAAGCTAGGGTTTGTAGTTTATACCTTCCTTGGAGAGTGGAGAATCAAGAGGATGGCTTGGAATCACCTTTAAAGTCTTTATCCAAGCTTAATCTAAACACAACTTCAAGAACACAATTTTTAGTTCTTGAAAACACTATTCACCATCTTCTTTGATGATTTATAGAAAAAGATTGGCTTGGAATTAGAAGCTTAAACTTATAGGAAGTATGTAACTTAACTAGGAGAAGCTAGGATAATTACCTTGGAAAATAACAAGTGGAGGAGCTTGGACTTTCAAAAATTAAGAAACTCACCCGAGAGCTTCATGAAGAAGAAGAAGAATTTTGTGTTTTGCCTTGTCTTGATCTTTTGGTTGGTTGATTTGGTTTTGTTTTTGATTTAGTAAAGTACCTTCTTGCCCTTGGATTTTGTGTGGTCCTTAATCAACCACACCTCCCTTCTTCCATGTCATGCTTATGTCACCCCTATGATGTCATCCTCCCTTCCTTGTCTCCTTTCTATTGGTTGGATGACATCACTCCCCTTTAAACCCTTTGATTAACTCCCTAATCGTTTGCCTAATGACCGCTGATCTGTTGCACGGTTCGCTTAACTTTCGTTCTCGTTTATCGTTTGAAGGATCATACCCGGGATCTTATTACTTAGGTTCCCTTGACCTTTCTCAATACATTATATTCCTTTTTATGATCCTCTATTATAATCCTTTAATTTAAATCCTTTTTATCCTGTTACCTTATACTCAATTCTCTCCGTATCTTGTGGATTTCCGGGAAAAACCAAAGTGTTCGGAATTGGATTCTGACGATCTTTACATACACTTATATACTTCATAGAGTACTAATAATATCCCATAAGATCAATAACAGAACCCCTACATAGCGTGGCATGAAAAGTTTTCTCGTTCAGCAAAAACACTATTCATAAGGGTTTCAAAATTTCTCAAAAATTGGGGTTATTACAGTCTCCCCTCCTTAAAAGGATTCCGTCCCGGAATCAGATAGAAAACAAATGGGTATACTTTCTTAGTATTGCACTTTCTAACTCTCAAGTCAATTTTCCCACATTGTGGTTCTCCCATCAAACTCTTACTAGTTTGATAACCCTTCTCCTAAGCACTCGTTCCTTTTCACTCTATAACCCTTCCTGGTTGCTCCATATAGGTTACGTCTGGTTGCATGTCTATGCGCTCATATGCCCCTATTTGTCTGGCATCTGAATTACACTTCCTTAACATTAATACGTGGAACACGTTATGAACTTGCTACAGGTTCGGGGGTAGGGCTAGCTCATATGCTAACTTCCCAAACGTCTTAATATATCCAAGGGTCCAACAATTGGTGGACTTAGCTTTCCTTTCTTTCCGAATCTCATCAATCCTTTCCAAGGGATACCTATAACATTACTAGGTCCCCTATTTCGTACTCTTTATCCTTTCGTGTCAAATCAACATACTTATCATGTCCATCTTGGGCTACTACCAGCCGTCCTCTGATTAGATCTATCATATCCTTGGTCCTTTAGACTACTGCGGGTCCGAGCATCTTGCGCTCTACAACTTCATCCTAACATAAGGGAGATCGACATTGTCTTCCCTCAAGGATCTCATAAGGTGACACCTCGATAATGACATATGATCTATTGTCGTAAGATAACTCAATCCGCATTAAGTGATCATTCTAATTCCTTTCAAGTCTATTGCACAGACTCTCATTATAGCTTCTAGCATTAGAGCTTTTGCTTCTCAATACCCATTCTTTTCCAGTTCGTAATCGCTACTACCTTCCATTCCTAATATTATACTGGTTATACTTTTGCTCGTTAGCGTTCTATAACCTTTTAATAACCACGTCAACCTTAGTATCACGAATGTGTTTCCATTCCGCATACTACCACCACTTTATTACTCCTTTTTCAGCTATTTCTATTTCCCAAAGTTTGATCAATCATATAGAAGTAAAGGAATTTGTTGAGAGATCACTATGATCATGAACACTTGTTATCTCGCATAGTTAGTACAGAAGGTGGCCAGCCTTTAGTACTTGACAAGCAATTAAACAATAGTTGGTATCCTACTAGGCTTCTATCACACAGATAGACAGTCATTCGGCAATACCTCCCCTTCTGGAAGGGTTGTTCTTCTCAACTTACATGAAATGAAAAGAAGAGAAAAGAACGAACTGAAGAGAATTGTATATATAAAAAAAATATACTGCCACAAAATATCTGGCTTGGAACCTACCTCTGAACTATAGAGGTTTGTCATAGGAGAACAAAACATATATGTATTTATATCAACATCAAGTATTATAGCATCGCATTTCACGTGCCTAAATATTTTCGCTATCCCGTCCATCATTCTATGGACCCATGCTCTTCCTCGAGCTTATACACAATCACCTTTGAAACTCCCTCGATATCGAAAATCGAATCTGGGATCTCATTCTAGACCTCATCGTTACTAGAATCCATTTCTATACCGCAACCTTCTTCGTATGGGTAATACTACTCTTTATCGATAAGAAGGAATAAATATATCATAGGTAGATAATTGACTTAATTAGTCTATCAATGATAACTTATACACTACCACGACCCGATTAGGGGTACTCAATCTCAACACCCATTCCAATACAACTCTCATGGTTGTAATCAGCTCACTACTCGCAGAATCATTGCTGCCTTACTATGGTCCACCACTGACCCACTGTAGTCATTTATTTTCCATGAAGTCTTAATAGCTAACCATACGGAGTCCATACATGTCGTATCAAATCCTTCTAAGGAGTTAACATAACCACCAATCACAATTCATGAAGAACACTCCAAACTCTGACGTACTTTCATGACATGAAGCAGATAAAAGTGCAGAAGAGTTTCAATCAAAGCAACGATAGCAGGTTAATACCATTCTTAATCATATGCCTTAAATAGAAGACTTAGCTCAAAGGTTCGTCTAGTCCTTTTTGAAACATGGTCCTGGCTTATCTCAAGATAGGACCTCCTAATATAGATAGCCCGCTCATGGCGATTACACGAATTAAACCTTTACCAACTACTATTACGGTTGGGTATTGCACAGTCATCAGAAGGAATGTCAATCTTCCAAACCATAATACAACCTTCACAGTTTTAACCATCATCACTGTATTCCTCTGGCACAAGCGCCTATAATTATCCTCTTACCTTTAAAGTGTCGGCCACCTCTTTGGCCTTTCCTGATAGTAAAATTTCCTTACAGTCAATGTCATTTTAACCACCTCCAAATAAATTTTCTACCTTATTTCAATCACTTCTTTTGTGAAGATGTATTCCTTAAAATCTGATGAGTAAAAAAAAAAATATCACCATTTTTCCATAAGTTATTGCCTCAGTCTTTAGAGGTTAATCACTGTCACGACTGACTCTCAATCATACTTAGAACATCTTTTATCTTAAGTCTTAATTACCCTGAATAATTTCGACCTTTACTGGTTCGATCCATACTTTCTCGTGGTTTAACACGTGCCCTACTTGGCATCATTATAATTACGTCATATTTCCTTTATCAACATTTCTATTCTTGAGAATTTTTGAATATTACCTTTCTCCTTGTAAAACCTCTAAGGTTATCCTTCAATCGTTCCTCCTGTATTCCCTAGATACAGGGCATATCAAAATACCATTTACTAATACTAGAACCATTGTCTATATACTTCTGAAAAATTTCTCTACTGATTCTTAAAGGTTGTTGCTACCTTAACCCTTTCCCAATCATACTGTCAAAACTCATACTGTCCCTATTAAGGGTGAAATGCCAACCTTTATGCATTCCCCAAGGATTCATTTTAAGTTACCGATGTTCTATTCTTAATTCCACCTTTAAAAGGTACCTGCATCCTTCCATGGATAAATCAAGTCATATATCCCTGATAAGGGTGTCTTATTCAATCATTCCCACCTCAATAGTATATGCCTAATTTCACAATAACATTTGTATTCAAAATGAGGTCAATCAATATTGCCTCCAAAAGATAACAACGGTTATCCGCTTTTCTTGCCTAATTTGGTAATGATAACAAGGATGTTCTGGAAGATATTGGTCGTGTTCAACGTGAACTTCTTCTTAATAATTCCTTATTTACTTTTGTTGTTTATCCCAACAGTCATCTCAATGTTGGGATATCTCTCATACCTGGAATCTCCCTTTCTGGGTATCGAGCCACCGATCTTACATTTCACATTCCTGAAGGTCACTTCCTTCATCTAATTTTCCTAATTTCTTACTTCCTTGTCTCCTCAGTCTATCCGCGTCTCATTATTTATCCTTCGAATTACCTCAAGGTTTCCTCGAATCCTCCCAACTTACAGGGGATAAAATATATGTATCTCTTATGCCTTCAACCAGCAATTTTAACTCATGGAGAATCACCCTCATCCTGACGATTACATACTTTTCTATTTCTATTGCTACGAGTCTTTAGGGTTTCCTCATACCCAATTCCTTTATCATTCCTCAAACTCTATTGCCTTTATATTCCTTTCCACTTCAGTTTTTTTTTTTTTTTTTTTTTTTTTTCCTTTCTCTTATCATTATTTCATGAACCAACACAACTTAAGCATTGATTTCAAACATCCCGTCATTCTGGATTCGTGTCCTTAGAACGAATCTTGACAACTTTTACAACTTAGACTCATAATTTATCATACTCGTCTGCCTTTGTTCTGGCTCTAAAGCTTTTACACTATCTCCTTATCTTTGGGAATTACTTTCCCGAAAACAATTGACTGAACTTAAATCAGTTTATTATAATCTCTTGCTCCGTGCCTTCCTTGGCCTTTCACCGGCGGGTGGCCTCTCTCTTAGGAGGGTAAGTGATAAAAATAGTCTTTTGTGATTCGTCAATCATTTAGAATCTCAAATGATTCCTATATTTCCTTTAGCCAGGCTCTTGCCTCGACTGGGTCAGCTTGTTCCTTGGAACTCTGAGAGCTTAGCGATTTAAAGGTCCTGAAAGAATTTCCCACCGCACTGTCTCCTCAGGGTGGTGGTTGGGGATAATAGTCTAAGTTCTCTTTAGACAGGTCCATGAATTTCCGTATAGGAGTACCGTCTCGGGTCTCCTTATCTCGCTCGACTTTTTGTTTTCTTAGTATGAAATGTTTCATCCTACTCCCCATAATTGGGGTCATCTTTTAATTTAAAATCCTCATTTTCCACTCTATTATGTCATGGGTTCCTTCTATCTTGATGGCGACCTCCCTGACTATCACGTTCAGGGTTTGCTCTAAATCTTATTCCTCAAACTAGCTTTCATCTAAGATCTCATCTTTAAGCTCTTGAACATTTGGAACCCAAATTCTGTAGGAATACCTCATTATTCCCTTCTCATCTTTCTCGGTATTAACCTCTTATCTATTTGTTGGCTCTCTGCCTTCATTCATAACTTTTTCTGGCACAATATGATCTTTTCCAATAATTCGGGCTGTATTGCTATCTCAAACAGCTTTTCGGTACCGGCTCCGGTTACCTTCACTACTATTTCCATTTTCTCAAAATCTCTTATAAACTCTCCAAAAGACATTATCATCTTGAGTCTCTCCTTTTTACTAAGGGCATCAGCCACCATATTGGCTTTCCCCGTATGATAAAGAATCTCATAATCGTAATCCTTGATTAGCTCTAACCACCTCATTTGGCGCATGTTGAGCTCTTTCTACGTAAGAATGTACTAGAGCACTTATGGCTTAGGTAATTCTCGCACTTCTCTCCATACAAGTAGTGCCTCCAATCTTTAGGGTAAAACTATTACCACGAGCCCAAGCTCATGGGTGGGGATATCGAATTTTAAATTCCCTTAATTATCTTGACGCAGACGCGATTATCTTGCTGTGCTATATAAGAAGCACCCTAATTCCTTGTGCGAAGCGTCACTACACTTCACAAAATCACCTTTTCCATCCGGCAATGCCAGCATAGGGGCCATCACCAACCTCTGCTTCAGTTCTTGAAAGCTGTTCTCGCATTTCTCTGTCCATTCGAACTTCTCAGTCTTACGAGTAAGCCGCGTTAAAGGGGCTACTATCTTTACAAACTTGAACGAACCTCCGGTAGTGACCGGCCAATCCTACCTCTGGTAGTCGACCTAACCATGGTCATCAATTTATCAGTGGTCCTTTATCCAATCTTGTCAGGATCCTCCATGGGATCCTCCTCAACAACTATCCCTTCTAGGATAACATCCTCAACCGCTAAATCCTCAATATCAACATCATCCGGTCCTGCATTAGGACACTCTATCGGATCCACAATCCGATCTCCAATTAGTAATAAAACATCATCGCGCTGTAGCTCCTCAACCTCCGGGTTCGGAGTCCCGCTACCATATACGATAACGAACTACGCTCCTATCACGATATTTATAAGGGTTCCCATAAGGGTTTTAACTGTCAGTGCTACATTAGGTAGCCCGACTATGAACTTGGCAAGAGTTCTTATTATCTTAGTGAACTTATTATCTTAACGTCCCATCATCTCTGAGGTTTATAACGCTTAGCTCTGATACCATTTCTGTAACACCCCCAGATCCGGGGTCGGGGATCCGGGTCGTCACGGTCTTTCTTTCCACAATATCACTTCACTTAATTAATAAATAACCTTATGCTGTGACCCCACACTAACACACACCACAACCCGTTATAGTCTCAGAGATGAAATTTAAATAAGTACAAGTCTTTGAATCCACAATTTAAAAGTTATTACAACCCAAAATGATTACTTGATAAATTTACAGTTAATTGCCATTATCTGCCACAAGTTATAATTATACATAATTGATTCTCAAAAATAGAATGCCTGATCTACCAATAGATCTACCTCTGCAGCTATAGCAGCCACAACATCATCGGGAAGACGCGGGATGCTTCCCACGCGCTTGCGCTGGGTCTGCTGGAGTCTGGCCATCTTTCCTAACTGTTGTTGTGTGATGAAAGAAGAAAGCAAGGGTGAGCAGCAAGCCCACCAAAATAATATGTATAATGATTTACAATATATGAGCCTACTCATAATACTCATGAAAGTCTTGGTCAAAAGAAATAAACCAAGTTTGATATCATAATGCGATGAAGTCGCAAAATATTCAGTATATATACATATATACTTTTCAAAATATTGGAAGTCCTCTTCCATGCATAATATACACAAAGTCCCAGTGTATAACTGTATAAAAATATCGTTGCAAGGTGATCTCATATATCTAACCTTGTCTCAACGTTTTTCTGAAAATCTTAGTCATTCATAAGACAATTATTAATTAGATATAAGTTTAAAAGATGAAGTTACAAGATACCCCAATATACTTATATCTTTCCCAAATACTACTTGAACTACCACCGTTCAAGTTATAATTAGCTTCAAAAGTTCATCACATAGATGAGACTATAAGGCAAGATTTGAATAGATTAAATCTTTAAAATATTATCAAAATAAAATGAAGTTACGAGATACTTCATTTGATGTAAACATCATTTTGAAAACTTGACCCTGCCAACACTCAACAATCGCCTAACCGTAGCCTTTCCATCGAAGTGCTCTGGGTAGTGTTGCAGAAATTATCCAATTGGATGATGAACTCATTACGGGAGTTTGCCGCGCCAGGAAGACCACTTACGATGATCAGTCGTAGTAGTACAACCCCACCATTTTCTACATGTAGAGGAGAACCTGTCGGATTTACTTGTCAACCGAACACTGAACTCCTAAGGAATGGACCGCCTTAGCGGAACTTCCAGGCCATTTGGGCCAATATAATAAGGCTGGGCCGGCGCTACTCGGCCACTTACGCCACTCCTAGTTCAGATGAAATCCATGACTCTGAAACGTAAAGCTCGTTTCCCCCTTTCCCCAAGTAGAAACTTGTTGATACGGCTCCACCAAGAAGTCGTACCTAGTTGGAAAGGAAAACTCACCGATATTTCCCAGGCGATGCCTGTTAATGGATTAACTTGTTCCAAGAATTTTACTTCCCGAATATTGGGTAAGTAATCAAAAACTCTTTTACCAAGACAGCAACCTCGTTGCGAATATAAAACACACCACCGAGCCGGATCCCCCAGGTTTTGAGCGAGTATTTAAATCCCCTTTTTAAAAGGAAGATCTTAAATATAAAAATAGTTTTGGGATCCGCTCTAACTTTTGAAAATCATTTTAAAGACTCGAAAACACTTTAAAGAGTGTTTGGAGTAAAACTGATTTAATGAAGTAAATCAGTCCCCAGAATATTTAGAAAATGACTGAATATTATTATTTAAATAATATTCCCATAAAGAATAATCTTTATAAAAATAATTGAAGTAGAAGTATTAAAACTTATACTTGAAATGAGTATTAAATAACCAAAGATATACTTATATGAAAGTATTATCTTTATTTGAATAATCGAAAATAAGTTTGATTATTAACACCTTATTCTTTAATAAAATAAAGAATATATTTCAGCAAATAATCGGAGTCATAGATCCTCAAATGAATATTCAAATAATATTCATTAAATAATATAAACTGAGTCATAAGCCTTCGAATGAATATTCAAATAATATTCAATAATAACATAAAGAGTCATAAGCCCTCGAATGAATATTCAAATAATATTCAGATAAATAAATAAAAGGAGTCATACGCCCTCGAATGAATATTCAAAATAATATTCAATAATTAAAATAAAGTTAAAGCTATCGAGTAAACCTTATTCGATTAATAGTTTTGAAAACTATGACCATATATATATATATATAAATATATAAATATATATATATATATATATATATCCATATCCATATATACAAAATCTACTCGGGATCCTCGACTCCCGGTTTTAGAAAATATTTTCACCTTTCGGTCCCTATACTAAGGGTATATGCAAGTTACCGCTATCCTCTAGCATAGGTATTATCAACTGAACCAACAGATATATATTCCAAGAATATGAAACAGGCATGCATATATACCATATCACATGCTACAATATATCGCAAGAATTTGCTAAATAACCAATATGCATTTATCGCAAGATCATGCATATACAAATGTATACATCACAACAACAGTATAACGGATAGAATACTTGCCTGAGCGACTTGGGGGTGAGAAAGGCTCGGGACGAGTCTGGCAACCTATAAACAACAAGTAAGTTGGAATTAAACCAAAATCACTTGTAAGTCTATGCTTTAACTAACTTAGACTCTAATGCTAGTTTTACGCTCACCGATTCGCTTAAGTCACTCGGGTACCCTCGGCTCCACCATTTTTAATAACTTGACCTTTACGAGTTTTAACGCGATTCCTTCGCGAATGACTTACCAACTGCCTAACACACTTACCATAAATGTTTCACACATTAATTAATCCTTTTTGGTCTTTAACCTACATTCCAAAGTAAGGCGAGGGAAAAAGTTTCGTTCGTGAAACACCGTTACTTGAAACGGTCGTTTCTCCTAAACCGTAAATCGGAATCGGACGAACTACATATCAAAACGAAGCTCGTAACATGAGCTATCTAAACATGGCAGTGGTCACAATTTAGCAGGGGGTTCTCGGGTCCTAATGCTATGCACAAAAACAGTCCAAAGAAAATCGGACATTACGACGGCTATGTTTACGCGATTTCCCATTTTTAAAACTACCCACAATCATCACAAACCATCCTCAAATCCACACACATCAAACACCCATCCTTACCACATCATAACAATCCCAAACAATTCAATATTACTCATTCATACATATGCTTAACCTAACTTTAATCATGCTTTAAGTTCTTTTATTCAAAACCACAACATTTACCATTTATACTTATTCCTCACATGAACTAAAAGCTTTACTTAGGTTCTTTAACTAATTACCAAGATTTACAACTCCAACAATGCAACAAAACCAACTAATCTCTACAAACTCAACCAAACTTCAACCAATCAAGCATCATGCCTCACATATGCTATATCAAACACATTCAATCCTAATTACTCAAAACTAAAGCTAGGGTTTGTAGTTTATACCTTCCTTGGAGAGTGGAGAATCAAGAGGATGGCTTGGAATCACCTTTAAAGTCTTTATCCAAGCTTAATCTAAACACAACTTCAAGAACACAATTTTTAGTTCTTGAAAACACTATTCACCATCTTCTTTGATGATTTATAGAAAAAGATTGGCTTGGAATTAGAAGCTTAAACTTATAGGAAGTATGTAACTTAACTAGGAGAAGCTAGGATAATTACCTTGGAAAATAACAAGTGGAGGAGCTTGGACTTTCAAAAATTAAGAAACTCACCCGAGAGCTTCATGAAGAAGAAGAAGAATTTTGTGTTTTGCCTTGTCTTGATCTTTTGGTTGGTTGATTTGGTTTTGTTTTTGATTTAGTAAAGTACCTTCTTGCCCTTGGATTTTGTGTGGTCCTTAATCAACCACACCTCCCTTCTTCCATGTCATGCTTATGTCACCCCTATGATGTCATCCTCCCTTCCTTGTCTCCTTTCTATTGGTTGGATGACATCACTCCCCTTTAAACCCTTTGATTAACTCCCTAATCGTTTGCCTAATGACCGCTGATCTGTTGCACGGTTCGCTTAACTTTCGTTCTCGTTTATCGTTTGAAGGATCATACCCGGGATCTTATTACTTAGGTTCCCTTGACCTTTCTCAATACATTATATTCCTTTTTATGATCCTCTATTATAATCCTTTAATTTAAATCCTTTTTATCCTGTTACCTTATACTCAATTCTCTCCGTATCTTGTGGATTTCCGGGAAAAACCAAAGTGTTCGGAATTGGATTCTGACGATCTTTACATACACTTATATACTTCATAGAGTACTAATAATATCCCATAAGATCAATAACAGAACCCCTACATAGCGTGGCATGAAAAGTTTTCTCGTTCAGCAAAAACACTATTCATAAGGGTTTCAAAATTTCTCAAAAATTGGGGTTATTACAAGAACAGACATCCTTCATAATGAAGCAAGCTTAGTATGTACCGATCTTTGCGGATTATTAATAATCCGGTTAGTAATCTTATGATCAGGAACTATTTAAGTTTAGAGTTATCATCTTTTAGGTCTCACTATTATGATCTCATCATAATCCATAAAAAGCTTTACTCTAAACTATGGTATATCTTATTTAAACACTTAAATAGATAGAGCCCGTAATAAAAACAAAATAAGTCTTTTATTAATATCAATGAAATCAAAACAGATTACATAAAAAGTTATTCCTAAATCCTAATACATGATTGGACTTAGGACATATTCCTTTCAATCTCCCACTTGTACTAAAGCCGATCACTCTGGTATCTAATACCCATCTTGTCTTTATGACGGTCAAAGTGACTTTGAGAAAGTGGCTTTGTGAGTGGGTCTGCTACGTTGTTATGTGTGTCAACTCTCTCGACGTTGACATCTCCTCTTTCAACAATCTCCCTAATCAGATGAAAGCGCCGCAGGACATGTTTGGAATTTTTATGAGACCTAGGTTCCTTGGCTTGTGCTATTGCTGCGTTGTTATCACAATACAACACAATAGGCTCTTCGACGCTAGGAACAACTCCTAACTCAGAAACAAATTTCCTCATCCAAACAGCTTCTTTTGCAGCCTCACTTGCAGCTATATATTCTGCTTCCGCTGTGGAGTCAGCCGTTGTCGACTGTTTGGAACTCTTCCAACTTATCGCACCACCGTTTAGAGTAAACACGTACCCTGACATGGATTTGCTATCACTCTCTGATTGAAAACTAGAGTCAGTATAAGCCTCTATTTTCAACTCAGATTCACCGCCAAAAACAAGAAAAATGTCCTGAGTTCTTCGCAAGTACTTAAGGATGTTTTTCACTGCTTTCCAGTGGTCTTCACCTGGATTGGACTGATATCTGCTCGTCACACTAATTGAATAAGCAACATCAGGCCTTATACACAACATCGCGTACATGATAGATCCTATTGCTGAAGCATAAGGAATCTTACTCATACGCTCTCTTTCCTCAGGTGTCTTAGGAGACATTTTTTCGGAAAGGGACACTCCATGACTCATCGGTATGAGACCTCTTTTGGAGTTTTCCATGCTAAACCTTTTAAGCACTTTTTGGATGTATGTACCCTGGGTAAGACCTATCATTCTTCTAGATCTATCTCTATAGATCTTCATACCGAGAATGTAGGATGCTTCTCCCAAGTCCTTCATGGTGAAGTTCTTTGATAGCCATACCTTGACTGATACCAGCATCGATATATCATTTCCTATAAGAAGTATGTCATCCACATACAATACAAGAAATGTTACCGCGCTCCCACTAACCTTCTTGTAGACACATGGTTCATCCATGTTTTTGATAAAATCAAACTCTTTGATTGTCTCATCAAAACGGGTGTTCCATCTACGAGAAGCTTGCCTTAAACCATATATGGTTCGCAGCAGCTTACACACTAGGTGTTCATTTCCCTTGGAAAGAAAACCTTCCGGCTGTGTCATATACATTTCCTCCTCAAGTTCCCCATTGAGGAAGGCCGTTTTCACGTCCATTTGCCAGATCTCATAGTCGTAGTAAGCAGCAATCGCAAGCAAAATCCGAATTGATTTTAACAGGGCTACAGGTGAATAGGTTTCATCAAAGTCAATCCCTTGTCTTTGATTAAATCCTTTTGCCACTAGCCTAGCCTTATAGGTCTCCACCTGGCCATCTGCTTCAATCTTTCTCTTATATACCCACTTGCACCCAATAGGCTTAACACCTTCAGGCGCTTCAACTAGAGTCCATACTTGGTTAGTATACATAGATTCCATTTCGGATTTCATGGCACTATGCCATTTCTCTGAGTCAACACTACTCATAGCCTCATTATAGGTCTTAGGGTCGTCTTCATCAATGATTGACAACTCATTGTCATTCTCAATGACAAGGCCATAATACCTCTCAGGTTGGCGAGACACTCTCTCTGACCTACGAATGGGCTGTTCCACAGAAGGTTGTTCAGTCTGAACAGGTGTTTCCACTTGAACCGTAGTAGTTTGTGCTTCTTGAAATTCATCAAGTTCAATTTTGCTCCCACTGTTTCCTTAAAGGATAAACTCCTTTTCCAAGAAGGTAGCATGTCTGGAGACAAACACCCGATGATCGGTGTAAAAGTAATACCCTGAAGTCTCTTTAGGATATCCCACAAAACTTCATTTTACGGATCGAGATTCCAGCTTATCTGGGTCAACTTTCTTGACATAAGCTGGACATCCCCAAATCTTAACGTGTTTAAGACTCGGTTTCCTTTCTTTCCATATCTCATATGGAGTTTGAGGAACAGATTTGGAAGGCACCTTATTCAGTAAATATGCTGAGGTTTCCAATGCGTAAACCCATAGGAATACTGGAAGATTCGTATAGCTCATCATGGACCGAACCATGTCTAACAGAGTTCGATTTCTCCTTTCAGATACCCCATTCAACGGTGGAGTATATGGAGGAGTCCACTGGGAGACTATACCATTTTCTTTGAGATAATCTAGAAACTCTCTATCAAGTATTCACCCCCTCGATCTGATCGAAGAGTTATAATACTGTGTTTGGTTTGTTTCTCCACTTCATGTTTATATTCCTTGAACTTTTCAAAGGCTTCAGACTTGTGTTTCATCAAATACACATATCCGAATCTAGATCTATCATCTATGAAAGTAATGAAGTACGAAAATCCTCCCATGGCTTGCGTAGACATTGGTCCACATACATCTGTGTGTACCAATCCTAGCAAATCTGCAGCCCTCTCTCCATGTCCACTAAATGGAGATTTGGTCATTTTACCCAATAGACAAGACTCGCATGTAGGATATGATTCAAAATCAAAGGGGTCTAGTAACCCTTCCTTATGCAATGTCCGAAGTCTATTTTCACTAATATGACCTAGGCTACAGTGCCATAAATTGGTCAGATTTTCATCATCTCGTTTTCTTTTATTAGTTTGTTCAATCTGAAGTAAATCCTGCTCTACGTCACATACATACAGACCATTATTTAAAATTCCACGTCCATAAAGAACATTATTTCTAAGGATAGAACATTCATTATTCTTAATAATAAATGAAAAACCATCCAAATCCAACATAGGGATAGAAACAATATTCCTCACGATAGAGGGAACCTAATAACAATTATTCAAAATAATTGTCTTGCCTTTAGGCATATGTAAACTAAATGATCCTACAGCTATGGCCGCAACCCTTGCTCCATTGCCCATACGTAGAATCACCTCATCTTTTTCAAGATTCCTACTTCCCTTTAGTCCTCGCAACGAATTGCAAATATGAGAACCACAGGCGGTATCTAATACCCAAGTAGAAATTTGACCTAGTGACATATTAACTTCGATCATGAACATGCCTGAAACAGAAGCGGTAGTCTTACTACCATTCTTCTTCTTCAATTCTGCAAGGTAAACCTTGCAATTTCTCTTCCAGTGCCCTAACTTGTTACAGTGAAAGCATACAGCTAAATTAGGATCAGTCAACTTGTGAGCATCTAGTATGCTCCCGAGTGATAGTGCAGAAGACATAATATAGTAAATCTGTAAATGATAAACACATAACAACACTTAGCAAATATTCGATTTCATTTTAAAAACACTATATGAATCGGGTCTTTATTCATACGTGGCTCCTACTAGTTTACATAATTTATTCAACCCCCTACGTGAAAAATTAAGCATTCATAATGCTAGTGGGAATAGGGATCCTACATTCCATTACACAACCCCGGCTGTAGCACGAACCACCATGTAATGTTCAGTAGGCAGACAACTCTTGTCAATTACATCTTATGTTATTCCCTAATCAAACTTTAGCCTTTTGAATAATTGAGTCTCGGCTGTGGCACGACAAACTCAATATTCTAAGTCAAGTCTAACCCAATATTCGGTACAGTTGAATCAGTCCCCAAAGGCCCACGGCTGTGGCACGTACCGACCTTTAGATTCTTATTCCATGTACACATCTCTATGTAATAGACAAGTATTTCTTATTTCAAAATCAAAGCCCTCGGCTGTAGCACGAACCGACAATGATTTAAAAATAAGAACTACTTTCTATCATGTTGGAAGGTTATGACCGACACAAGCCCGTTGTATCATTGGCCAATTACTACTTGATATTATTTAATTTTAGAGGGATTATATTACGTTACAATCATAATCATATTATAAAGAGATTCTTCCTTTTAAATTAAATATTTCAAATCAATAATCAATAATCAGATGATTCCCAGATCGGGTGGAGCATTGTCAAGAGGCGTCACTTAATAACCCTTTCTTACAGATAGAAATATGTTGTTGACAGAATCATCCTTTCTCTCATATCGAAAATTCATATTCAATTACGTGTTTCACAGACACAAGAATCTCATGATTGTATTCATAATATTGTTATTAAGGTTATGAAACAATTTCACTATACTAAGTTGTCTAACAAACGCCTTATGTTCATTTAAGTTTACCTAAATCTATCATCGCATGATAAACTAAGCATATATCAAATATATAAACATGAATAAACATCAAGGTAGGCATGTTACATCATCTAGCATATTGGTCTAAGCATTATACATCTCTATGTATCACATGAAGCATTTAAAAGCAGTTAAAACAGTTAAAAATAACTTTAAAACACTTTCGGAAATATAAACAGTTCATTATTTTTATATAAACTAAAATTGATCACTCCATTAGATCTGTCTCGGAAAAATGAATCCAACGGTATATTGCACGCCTAAAACGGAGTTACGAAACTCCCAGAAAATCAATTTTAATGTGGACAGTCGGGTTGTAACGCATTACAGGAACGCGTTACAAGCCCTGTAACGCATTCCGGTGATGCGTTACAACCCTTTTAAGCCATTAAAAGGTGTAACGCATTCCGTGAATGCGCCACAGGGTGTAACGCATTCCCGAAATGCGCGACACGCCTTTTTTTTTCTTTCCTGCAGCAGTCGCCGTCCTCCACCTCCTCGAACAACGTGCCGCCTGATCTGTCATTCTCTGTACTTTTCTTCCGTTCATTCACGAGACAGCCACAGAGATGCAGACAACAGATGTATATACATACATACTAACAAATTATATATATATATATATATATGATTATTTAATTACGAATTTTAATTATAAGAACTTCAAAAATTCATAATAAAAAATCTATACATCCTAAAATTATGAAAAAAATACCCAGACGATCTACAACACTTGTAGAACCCAGATCAACATTCAAAATTATTCTGAGAAACGATTTCTCATCAGACAAAATTAATCCATGATATAACTTGTAAAAATCATAATTAATTCATACAAGCACATAAAATTCTGAAATTTTTACCACAGATCTATATGCATACAACCTATGCTCTGATACCAATGTTGGATTTTAATCGCAGCGGAGGCATGGTAAAACACTTTTACACACATAAAATCCAAATAAAAGCATATAAATCGTGGTAAAAACATAGGGATCGATTACTAACCTTTAATATGCGATCCAAAAGCAACGTTCGGAGATCCTTAGCAGCTGCTCCTCAAACGTGAAGCACTCCACCGGTATCCACCAAGAAAATGACGTTAAGGAGGAGGAGGAGGTGGAGAGAATTTGGTTTTCTAAAACTTTTGGGTTTTTGGGTTGGAATAAAAATAGGGTTTATAATAGTGTATTTATAGGCAAAATTTTCAGCTGAAATTTTCCCATAAATATTATTATTATTATCACATTTATTATTCTCATTAATAATTAAAACACCTTTTAATTATTAATCCTTTTTCTAAACACTTTAGAAAAAATTCTCTCTCTTGATTTAGTTTCCAAAAATTAAATTCTTAATTAATAATATTAAGAACTTTTCTTAATTAATTTATAATCAATTAAATCTCATTTAATCAATTATTAAATTTGCCAATTAATTATTTATTTCATAAATAAATAATTTATTAGCCATTATTAATTATTTCCTCCACCATTAAATCATTCTCTTTTTATGGTGTGACCCTGTAGGTTCAATATTAAGCCGGTAGTAGAAATAAATAATAATAAAACTATTTTATCATTATTTATATAAATTCTCTAATTTATTAAATATGATTAATTAATTAATCACATTTATTCTACATCGTGAGGGATACTTCTCAGCATATCGCGACTATCCGGATAATACGAATTCACTGCTTAGAATACCAAGAACCTATTCAGTGAATAGTTACCGTACAATAAACTCCTTCTACCCTACAATGTCCTGATTAAATACAAGGCATGGATCTCGTGTCAAGCCTATCTAATTCAATCACTTGCTTACCATTTACTATGCTTAGTTCTATACAAATTAGAAACTCCTTTCTAATTTCATTTACTATGGCCAGAGATTCCTGAACTAGCATAAGTGGATCAGCCTTGAACATTCGGTTCCTTCACTGGAAGGGGTAGATCCTTTATTGATCATACACTATCTTCGTGTACAAATTCCTATACCCAGTAGAGCCCTAATAATTGTCCCTGGAGACTAAGAACTAAACCAAAGCATAGTTCAATGTACACAAGATGACTATGATGACCTCAAGTCTAAGGATACTTGTACAACTATCACTATGTGAACAACTGCTGACACGTGAGTGAACTCCATCAGTTGTTCAGCTGTGCGAGTCATATTCAGTGAACTTATTCTATAATAAGCACCTACATACTAGCTATAGTGTCACCACACAAATGTCTATGAGAACAGACATCCTTCATAATGAAGCAAGCTTAGTATGTACCGATCTTTACGGATTATTAATTACCAGTTAGTAATCCTATGATCAGGAACTATTTAAGTTTAGAGTTATCATCTTTTAGGTTTCACTATTATGATCTCATCATAATCCATAAAAAGCTTTACTCTAAACTATGGTATATCTTATTTAAACACTTAAATAGATAGAGCCCATAATAAAAACAAAACAAGTCTTTTATTAATATCAATGAAATCAAAATAGATTACATAAAAAGTTATTCCTAAATCCTAATACATGATTGGACTTAGGACATATTCCTTTCAATTCCATCAGGCCTGATCTGGTCCATCAGGCCTGATCAATGTGTTAACATTTTTGGTCTGAATGTCATACATCTTCTCATTGGGCTCCGTGGCCCAAGTCATGTGTAATTAATGCAATTTTAACCACATAATCAGGATTTATTTATTTCCTATCATTTGCCCCCCAACTTTTGGGAAACAGTAACTAGGTTTCGCAAAAGTTAAGTTCATTAGTTCCCTTATAGGGTATCGCTTTTGCGTAAAGTGTGGAGTGACCTACACATTTAAAACGATTTGCTTTTATCCCTATTATTTAGGAATTATCTTAATTTCCAGGAATTTTCCTTTAATTTTCTGGATTTTTTCCTTATTTCTGGGGTTTTTCCTTTAATTTTCTGGATTTTCCCTTAATTCTGGGATTTTCCCTTAATTTTCTGGATTTCCCCTTAATTCTGGGATTTATCCTTAATTTTCTGGATTTTTCCCTTAATTCTGGGATTTTTCCTTGTTTTTCTGGATTTTTTCCTTTAATTCTGGATTTATTCCTTATTTTCTGAAAATATTTTCATTTTTCAGAAAATATTTTAAGGAATTTCCTTTAATTTTCTGGATTTTTCTTCCTTCTTTTTCTTTTTTCTTCTCTTTTTTCTTTTCTTTTTTTTTGCACCTGGTTTGACCAGGAATCCTGTTCGACCAGGATCCTGGTCGAATTAGCCTCTATTGTGCCCTGGTCGACAGAAATTCGAGCAGGATTTTTCGAGCTCAATTCCTGGTCGAATTTCGACCAGGATTTATACTATATATATTTTCGACCAGGATTTATACTATATATATTTTTTTTCAGGAACATTTCGGTCAGGATTAATATTTTTGACTGAATTAACCTCCTATTCTAGCCTTGGTCGAAGCTGTTTCGAGCAGGATTCATTCGATCAAAATCCTTGCTTACTTCCTGGTCGACAAATTCTCTTGGTGTTAGGATTCTTCAATCAGAATCCTGACCCCTTCGGTCAGGAATTAGGATTTTGATCGAATTAACCCTTTCTCCTAGCCTTGGTCGAAGCCTTTTCGACCTCAATTAATTCGACGAGGAATACAACATGAACCCTGATCGAATTGGGTCAAGAATTTAGGATATATCACTTTTTGTGACTCCATATATTTGATTTGGGCCCTAAGTCTGGGCTGGATTCCTTTGGGCTCCTGATTTGGGCCTGGATTCTCTTGGGCCAAACCTTTAGTGGGCTTTAACTGGGGCCCATTTTTTCAACTGGGTTTCTTTGGTCTATCCCTTAATTGGGCTTTAACTTGGGCCCAGTTTTTCAACTGGGCTTTCTTTGGTCCATCCCTTAATTGGGCTTTAACTTGGGCCCATTTTTTCAACTGGGCTTTCCTTTTTTCAGGCCCAAAGATTTTTCTTGATTTTGTGGATCCTTCCAGAATTTAAAGATTTTTCTGGATTTTGTGGATCCTTCCAGAGTTTTCTTAAAACACATATATTTTATATTTTCTCAAAATCCTCTAAACTGTTCTAGATCCTTCCCGAGTGTTCTGTTCTTGGGCCTAAATGGGCTTTTCTAGGCCCAATTAGCCTTCCTTGTGGCTATATAAGAGTGAAGTGTGGGGGGTGTGATTTCACACTTCTCATTTCCACTCTCCACAACTTCCTACAACCTTCTACTCTCCTCTCTCCAGCCTTCAAAACTCCTCCCTCTCTAGGGATTTTTCGGCCTTCTTCCAAGTTTTCAAGTCTTCCTTACTCTCCATTAATGGCAGACAAAGGTGCTGAGAGAGCGGCCAAGATTGCCTCGGCTTCAAAACGAGGTAAGGATGTCGAGATCCGCTCTTCTTACATGACTCTGATAGATATGATCAACACTAGGTGGACGAATATCCCTCCACTGCACATCTTGATTCTTTTAATCATTGCAACACTTGGCACAACATAGATTATGATAAGTTAAATGCTCGTTATAACTTTCGTCCTCCCCTTAGGCTAGTTCCTGTTTCTGGTGGTGACCGTACTTGCCACTGGAAACCCGATACTCTTTTTATTTACACAGATGCCCTTGATGCTGGGCTTAGGTTTCCTTTTCATCCCTTCATTCCTCACCTTCTTGCTGATTTACAAATTAACCCATATCAGCTTCCTCCAAACGCTTGGAGGAACATTTTATGTTTTATGGTTTGCTATCTTAGGGAAGGTTTTCCCCTATCCATGGTAGTAATTTGAGTGTCAAACCTTGAGTGGAAGGGGGATTTTTGTCACTTAGTACCATTCGGTGTGTAAGGGGGATCTATAACTAGGATGGAGTTTTTGTGAGAGTGTGTCTTGATGAGGTCTAATACTTTGTGTAGGCTTAGGAGAAGATAGTGAACTTTCCGTCAAAGTCGAGTAGTGCTCCCGGTTGCTTCCACGGTCAAGACGAGTGTTAGGCCAGCCTTCTTAAGGCAAGTGTTTCCCCTTGTCAATTCTATTTTTGTACAAGTGACTTGTCGTCATCGTTCAAGTGATATTTTTATTAAGACATATATATTGCAAGTGTACCGAACCTTTCTTTTGAATCATGATAGCATGCTCGTATAATGATCGTTAATATTGTTGTCACTATGATATTACGTTACAAATATTCTGATTCTAGATTGAGATATTACAAATGTTGTGTCATGCTTACGGTTATTGGACTTGTTTTGTGTCTATTTATGGGCATATAAAAATCACACCCTTATAAACTATAAAACCACATATTCTATGATAATGTAATCTCTCTTTATTAACCGTTATTCTTTTTACTCTTACACCTCCGAGTTACCAACTATTTACATAAATCCTTAGAATCATACCCAATTTTTGTCACTAGATATATCCCATATATAACCCTCAAATTTGAGACCTCTATCTTGTGAAACAATGTTATCTTTTTCAATACTTTCTTCCTTGGTTATCAAACCTTTCCTGACTATCCTTGAAAACCCTACTAGTGAGAGGTCACATCATTCTGATAAGAGTTTCTTAACTCGAAATCCTTGATTGATGATATAATCCCCTTTTTATTTAGATCTTTGTAAAGTTCTCCTTAGCATCAGTTTTATAAAAGATAATTGCACCTTAAATAAAAGAATGTTTTCTTGAGATTCGTGAATTGGACTAAAGACGTAAGTCCCATTTACACTTATCATGTTAGGCTTAAAAGATGCCTAGGGATTCCATTAAATTGTTAAGAAACCAGCGAGGTTTGGGATTGCTTCGCGGCTGATCTCTGGCTGTAATCCATAGCGTCATAAAATGATTTTGAGCAATATTTTGGGTTACAAATGTTTTGACTTGAATAATGATGCCATGCACCTCAATTAAGATGTTAAATTCTGTTTTATGATATACCTTGCTGTGCGCTTGGCTCACTTCTTACATTTCATTTATATCATTTCAGCTAGCAAGTATGGTTAGATTCAAGAAGACTGCTCGTAAGTTTACCGGTGGAGATGCTGAGGCTTATGTGAGAGCTCAGGTAGTATAGTTGGTGTTTGTGTGAGGACCGGTATCTTTATATATATATAAGTTGTAATAGTTGTAGTGTTGGACTGTTCAAACACTGAAACTTTGCGATCTTGGATTCTGTTGTTAACAGCTGTTTGTAATAACTTTGTATTTATTCAGTTATATGTTGTTAGTGTTATTTTGGGGTTGTGACAGGGTTTGGTATCAGAGCTAAGATTTAGAGTCCCTGAACAGTCCATATAGGTTATAGGGTGTATATATATATAGGTAATACGAGAGTGTAAGTAGATATTATTCGAGTAAGTCGCTAATATTTTCCTTCGTATATATTGTTTCTCAGCAAAGGATGCATTCTTCTTCGTCCTCGGCACCATCTGATACTATAGCATTCTCCGTGTACGCTGACTTAAGGCTCCAGTTTGATAGGCTCCAAGGGATGTTCGACCGACTTATGGCGTGACTGGATGTAGCTTTTCAGGATGATACTCGGCTTAAGGAGGAACCTACTGGATGTAGCTTTTCAGGATGATACTCGGCTTAAGGAGGAATCTAAGTCACAGTTGATTGCGAGACTCGAGTCCTTGACGTAGTTTGTTAACACTAAGCTCGGGGAGATGCCATTGCACCGTGACCGCATCATCCAGTACACCATCCAAATGGTCGCGGATGAATTTTAGGGCATTGTGAAGGTGCTTCAGGGAGGGGAGTGGAAAAAGATCCCGATAGCTCGAGATGTTAACGAGGAGACCTAGGTAGATGACTCTTAGGCCGAATTAGGAGCCAGACTTCCTATTCCCTTTCTAGTTGGCTACCCTGTATGTTGATTGTATTTCTCGAACTATGTAGCTTCTTTATTTCCTTTTAAAACTATGATGTCATTGACCTTTAAAAATTTGAACCTTATTTGGTTGTGTTGTAAGATAACTTTGTTTTAATGATTAATGCAATATCGTTTAGTTTCATTAGAGTTCAATTTAGCTTCGCTTTCATTTCTAGAATTTTATATCAACTCATTAGCTAATAATTGAAATCCGAATGCATGTGATTTCCTTAATTTCATGGCACCTTGACTTTGAAATGATTGATATACCCTTAATTACCTTGTTAAACCCGTTATATCAGAATCATACCTGCGATTATCGTAAATGTTACAAGCTTACTTATGCATTTCTGTTGTCCTAATTTTGCCTATATATTTTTGCTTTCTTGCTTATAATCGTGTATAACTTTGCTAAAATCTAGACATCATGTGATCAAATTTGCCCTGTGATGACCTAGCTTTCATTTATCGGTCATAATCACACCTGCTTGTTACCAATTTCCTTTTCGGAAATATGCCTACTAAAGAGACAAAGCAAACCAGTACTGTTAGGTCCCAATTTGTTTGTAGAAGGGGGGTTGAATGCAAACAATACCGTTTAGTCGAATAAAATGCGGAATAAAATTATGAAACAAAATTCAAGTTAAATAAAACTTTTATTAAACTTGAAAGGTGTTACAACTACGGTATCGGTTACAAGGGATTAATCTCAAATCAATTATTACAAATCTAGAATAAATTCGACATGAACTTTTTCTATTTTTGTAATTAAAAGATCAAATGCTAAATGCGATTTGAGATTAAGTTCTAGGGATTTTAATCCGCTAGATTGATACACAAGAACAAGATAAGTATTTCTAGTTGATTGGATTTAACTTTACAATCTAGAAATTGATCTTGAAGTTGCAGATGAGATGAAATATTTTTCTGCTCCTTTTTCTTTTGTTCTTGAGTTTGTGTTCTGTTTTTTTTCGATTGTGAAATAATAGACTTCTGCTCCTTTTTATCAAACAGCTGAATGTAAACATGTACTGGCATGACAATCTCTTTGGCCAGCAAGACTTTCGGTATGACAAAATTTACAACTAGCAAGACAATTAAAATGAGTTAGCAAGACTTTCGGTATGACTATTGATTGTCATACCGATTGTCATATTAGTTCAAATAAATTGTCTTGCAGAATTAATAACAGATTTTAATCTAAACAGAAATTCTAATAAGACAATTAAATGTATTGGCATGACTTTCGGTATGACTATCAATTGTCATACCGATTGTCATACTAGTTCAAATGAATTGTCTTGCTGAATTTAAGCAGATTTTAAACCAATTAAAATCTTGTAAATCCTTAATATTAATTCTAAATTAATTAATCAATTTAATTCAATTAATCAATAAATTAATCTTTGCAGATATAATTTATTTTCTTAATTAAATTATATGACTTAATTAATTAATAGAGAATTAATACTAACCCTGAGCAGCATCCATTCTTCTGACAATCTTCTGAAAGTCACTGAGACTTATGAATCAATTCTGCCACTTCAATGCTGACACTCGATGTACTGTCTGGTTCATGAGTGACTAACTTCCGTGACGTTTCTTCATGTCTTGACTTTGATATTCTGATTGAATCCTTGTAATAAATGATACCCTGACGAGATCTCTGTCACTTGATTAAATCCACGATCTTGATTTATATCACTGAGGCATGATCAAATTCTTGAACTTCTTCCAGTGAATCTTCAAGTCTGCAGATGAACAATGTTTCTTTATTCTTTGACAGATGTTACTTTGTGAGATCTCTCTGATGATAGATCCACTATTTACTTATTACATTCTTATTTGAGTTGAGTTAAATACTCGAATAAACGAGTAGGCTATGACATATGCCTTTCAATCTCCCGCTATTTGCTTGTTAGACAATAACAACAAATACCTAGAGGATAACTCAACTAACAAATAAGAAAAAGATATAAACAGTAATGTAAAGTAAATAGCAGAAAAGTTCTGGATTATATTTAACATTTTCCAGATTCCAAATGAAATTTACAAGTGAATACAAGATAGATGTTCCTCTAGCCTGAACATATAACTACATTAGACTATCTTGATTCATAAAGCTCTAATCATATTACATTGAGTTTTGAGCTAATTGACTTCAGTTGTCTTCTCTTCTGACTTCACCTTCTTCTAAATCTTGAAGCAATTCCTTGTCAAAGACACGATCCTTTTCTGAAGTGAAGCTTGCTGGTCTGACTGGTTGAACTCCAACTGACTTCAGCTTATTCTTGAGTTGATTG
Source organism: Apium graveolens (assembly GCF_009905375.1). Lineage (NCBI taxonomy): Eukaryota > Viridiplantae > Streptophyta > Magnoliopsida > Apiales > Apiaceae > Apium > Apium graveolens. Next base: position 49,086 of record NW_027418778.1, on the reverse strand, counting down.
TACCTTTTAACATTCTTTTCACAATAAGCTTGAATCAAGTCAGCAGCTTGAGTCTTCAACATGGATGAATATCCAGCAGTTCTCAAATGATGTTCCATCCAGACCAGATGCTTAGCTGAGTAGTCTTTAAGAGATTGTACATCTAGCTGACAGATTTGAAGACAATCAGACTTAAAGAATCTCACCTGATGAGGATTGTTGACCACTTGAGGACTAGCCCTGCTGGCAAACTCTTTAAGCCTTTCTCGAAGAACTTCATTCAATTCTGAGCTTCTTTTGATTTTGTTTAAAAGAACCCAAATCTCTGACAAAGAACGATTCTCAAATAGATGAAGTGACACCTTGAATGATCCTTCACTCTGACAATATACAAAAATGCTCATCTCATTTAGGGATCTATCAAAAGCAGCTGTGATCCTTGAGACTTCAGTCTTGATAGCATTCATGTATATGTCATTGTTAGGATTTGAGATTTCCAGCTTGTCAAGAAGATGTAAGAACTGCCTATCATTGTTAGTGCTCAGCTGAGGCATATCAAGTACTCTCCTAGCTTCATCCCATTTTTCACCAATCTTTAGTCTGACATCTCTTCTCCTTTCTTGAGCCTTAATGTCATGAAGACGTTGCTTTTGAAGAGTTTCTGTTCTTTGAATGTCTTTTCTCATGTCAATGATCTGAGAGACCTTCTTGAGTTCAGCTTCTTTTCTTTTCATCTCTGACTGCTCCTTCTGAAATTCTTTCTCAAACATAGGATCCACTTGAGCTTCTTCTTCCCATTCTCCAAAATCACTTTCCTCTTCAGCTTCAAATAACCCATCTTTATCTTCCTGAACTGGTTCAGTGGGAATGTCAAAAATATCAAAGTCATCATGTTCTCCACTGTAGTAGACATCATCAGCCTTTCCTTTGTTTCCAGCAGAGGTATCTTTTTCTTTCCCTTTGGCACTACTCCCTTTCTTCTCCCCCTTAGTTGAGGGATCCTCTACTGACTTTCCTTTGGAACCTCCATCACCTCCAGAGCCTGATCCTCCACCAGACGGTCTTTCAAAATAAGTTCTTTGTTCTTCATTAGGGCAATGAGAATTCTTGATCATGAAATATAGGTGCTTCATCCCTTCATTGAGATGTTCCATGCCCGTCTCTATCTTTAGAAATCTTGAGGAGTCCAGTGAATGATTCATCTCAACGAGGTCTTCAAGAGAAGTCATTCTTGTGTGTAGAGAGCAGAAGTTGGATATGTCATCAGCTGATAAAGTTGGAGTGTCCTGAATAGAATTGAGCTTTGGTATTACAGTGGTCTTTAGATCTGAGATGTCATTCCTTATGATTGCAAGCTGATTGTTGACAGAGGTGGAAGAAGAAGACCGTTCAACCACTTGTGCTTTGAATGCTTGAGCTTCAGCTTGGCTTTTAGCAAGTTCTTCTTTTAGGGCAGCAATCTGAGCTAACAGGTTTACAGTATCAGTGTCTGTGTGTGCTCTCACCTGAATTTCACTCGTGTTTGGTTCACTCACCTCACGTGCATGTGTTTCTCTCAATATAATTGCTCGTGAGGAGTCTTCCTGTTGCTGTTCTTCTGTACCTGCATTAAAAATCACCCTAGCCTCTTCAAGAGAGGTCAGTGGTGGTGCAATGGGAATTCGCGAGTCCCGATCCTCAGTCAATACTATCAAATCTTTTGGAATAGATGTCTGAATTGCTTCAGGGATAGATTGACCGAGTTGCCCTCCACTTTCTCCAGATAAATCTGCGAGTGGAGAATCCCATAAGGGAGCCAGAGGTGTTGGATCTGGGAGGGGAGAAAATGACTCTATTAAAGATGGCGGAGAGTCAGATTTTCCCTCTGAAGTATGTGACTGCTCTTCTGCCGTAACTATGGCAGGCATTGTAACCGACTCTACGTGCACTCCTCGCTGTGTGTCCTGAGTATGATCTGGGGAAGTGTATGGTTCCATTGTGAGTAATGGAATTGTGCTTGACTCAGTACAAGATGCCATGGCCCTATGGTGAATTTCAATAGATGCATCCTGTTGAGAGAATGCCTCTAGTAACTGTTCATTGGCCATTTCAAAGTCCATGTCCTGTTGGGAGGACAAGGATGGGCTTTCAGATGCCTCAGAATATGTTCTTCTTTTCTTAGGAGGAGGCAGAGCTGAGGGTTCACTCATATTTAACAATGTACTACTTCCTAGTAATCTTCTGGGTAACATTTTAAACAGTGGGGGAGAGGTTGAGATAGAATGTGACTCTGTGTTTGGCTCTATGACCTGGGATTGAAGCTGTGGTTCTACAACTTCATGGTCAGCCCTATCAACCACTGGGGGTCTTTCAACAGAAGTAGGAAGGGAGTGAGAGTGAGGAATTACTACCTGTAATGGAAGAGCATCTGATGTTTGAGGAGCCTGGGTGGCTTGAACCACTGGAGGTTGAGGTTGCTGTTCATGGCCGGGAAGATTGAAAATAGGTAAAGGAATATAAGTGGCCATGAAAGCAGATACAAGTACTGGAACTTGCATGAATTTGAAGGTTGTGTCTTGGCGAGTGTAAATCTTTTTGCTAACTGGAGGGGGTTCGGTTACTGCAGAGTTAGCAAAAAGGGCTTTGTGTTCAGGTGTGAGAAGATGATCTTCTATAAGCATGAGAAAACGAGCATAGTAACATGATACCCTACGATTTGTAGAATGATCACGTAAAGCAGAAGTTAGACGTCTCAAGAGAATGGGAAAAAGTAGTTTGCCAAAATTGATCCTTTGATTGAAAACAACCGCCAGACCAATATACTGCAGAGTGGAAGTGATGTTATGAAAATTGGATTTTGTGCAGTTGGCAAACACTTTGGAAAGTGTATCGAAGAAAATATCCCATTCAGACACCAAATTTGATTTAGAAAGTTTGGTTAAATTGATCACCCCCTGATAGTGAATAGCATTGAAAAAATTTGTGATATCATTTTCAGAGGGTAAATTACAGAAATTGTCTAGTGGAAAATTTAACGCCCGATTGACGACTGTTTCATCAACTACATACTGTGTGTTTGCGACGGTGAATGAAAAAGATTTTGAATCATCGGCCACAGTAGAGGTTGTGCAAATCAGTCTAAGTAGATCGACGTTTAAAATCACATTTGATTTAATAGCAGAGCTAACAATCGAATGGTCATTTAAAAATCTAATCCATGGCTTAAATTTTTCAACATCACATTTTTCCGGATTAAAATAACCAACCTGATTATGCGCGACAATTTGGAAATTGAGAGCCATTTAAAATAAAAATAAGACACACGCTTTTCAGAATTTTAAGAATAATATTAAGAAAATTCGAATTAATTAAATTAATTTAATAATTCGAATTAAATTAATTATAATCGAAAAATTTAGACAGAAATGTATCTCGTTAAAATTCTTAACTCACAAACGCAGTTTTGAAAAACCAAAAGACACAAATCAGAAATTAAAATAAAAATAAAAAGTTCAAAATCAACAAACACAAATTGAATTTGAAGGGGCAAACTGATATATATAAAAAAAAATTTGAAAATTTTGACAGCACTCCTGTATGTATATATATGTAAGTATATATCACAGGAGTGAAGATTCAGTTTGCTGAGTAAAAACTCGAGCAAGGAAGGAAGCAGTTCGAAGAGAGAGAAGAGAGAAACTGAAGACAAAAACTGTTCGAATTTTTGAGAAGAAATGAACTATTGAAAATGGTTTAAAACAAAACAAACAAACTCCTTTATATGACAGCTGGTATGGCAATCCTGGATTGTCATACCGATTGTCATACCAGGCAAAAGAAGGAAAAGAAAAAATCAACAGAAATAAAGGAAATAACAAAATAAACACTGAGTATATATAACTGGTATGACAATCTGATAGTCATACCGATTGTCATACCAGTATAAAATAAAAGAAAAAAAATATATATATATATTGTTTATAACTGGCAAGACAATTGATAGTCATACCGATTGTCTTGCCAGTATAAACTATACTGAAAAATACTAATATGACAATTATATAGCGAAATGACTTTCAGCAAGACAATTTCAATTGTCTTTCCGATTGTCATTTTAGTAGAAATACAATCAAATATGTACAGACTCTATAAATGTACTGAAATTATATTACAAAATGGTAAAACTGAAATACATACCTATAATATTTACAGAAACAAAGACAATATATCAGAATTTATTATTTTTTATTCCAAAAATAGATTTCTATTGAATTTTAGCAAATAAAATTCATAGTAAAATATTTTTAGAGGAAATAAAATATTCTGAGATATTTTAAATTAACAAGTAGGGAAAATAAAAATAGATATGATAATATATATTACATAGAAATAAGCAAGAAATATGATAAAATGATAAAATAAATTTGCAAATGAATTTTTCATTTATGAAAAATTCATTTGTAAATTCATTCAAGAACAGATCACAGATATTAACTAAATTAATCACTAAAACTATTCAACATGCCCAATTTACCAACTAATCTGGTAAATGTGGATTCGTCAAGTGGTTTAGTGAAAATATCTGCTATTTGTTCTTCTGTTGGAACAAAAAATAGTTCAACAGTACCATTCATGACGTGCTCTCTAATAAAATGATACCTGATGTCAATGTGCTTTGTCCTCGAGTGCTGCACAGGGTTGTTGGTGATGGCTATTGCACTTGTATTGTCACATAAAATAGGAATCTTGTTCAATACAGAGCCATAGTCTCGTAGTTGGTTCCTAATCCACAAGATCTGAGCACAGCAGCTTCCAGCAGCAATATATTCAGCCTCAGCCGTTGAGTTGGAAACTGTTTGTTGTTTCTTGCTGTACCATGAGACTAGCCTGCTTCCTAGGAATTGACAACTTTCGGAGGTGCTTTTCCTATCAACAACACTTCCTGCGTAATCTGAATCTGTATATCCAACAAGGTTAAAACCAGATTCTTTAGGGTACCAAATACCTAGATTTGGTGTTCCCTTAAGATATCTTAAGATTCGTTTAACAGCAACGAGATGAATATCTCTAGGATCCGCTTGGAACCTTGCACATAAACATGTAGCATACATAATATCTGGTCTACTTGCAGTAAGATAGAGTAACGAGCCAATCATACCTCTGTAGCTTGTGACATCTACCTTAATGGAGTTTTCACATGGTCCAAGCTTGACAGCTGTAGTTGATGGAGTCCTTGCTGATGCAGAATCCTCTAGATTGTACTTTTTGAGGAGTTCCTTGAGATACTTGGATTGACAAATAAATGTTCCATCTAACCTTTGATTTACTTGTAATCCAAGAAAGAACTTCAGCTCTCCCATCATGCTCATTTCAAACTTGCTGTGCATTAACTTAGCAAATCTCTTACAGAGATTATCATTAGTAGACCCAAATATTATATCATCCACATAGACTTGGACTAATATAGTATCCTTCTTATGTGTTTTAGAAAAGAGAGTTTTGTCTATGACACCTCTAATAAAGCTATTTTCAATAAGAAATTCAGAGAGAGTGTCATACCATTTTCTTGGAGACTGTTTTAGCCCATAGATAGCCTTGAAAAGAAAGAAGACAAAATCCAAATGATCTGGATCTTCAAAACCAGGAGGTTGCTCTACATATACCTCTTCATCCAGCTTTCCATTCAGAAAGGCGCTCTTGACATCCATTTGATAAACTTTAAAGTTTGAAAATGCTGCGAATGCCAGAAATATCCTGATGGCCTTAAGTCTAGCCACTGGAGCATAGGTTTCATCATAATCAATGCCTTCAGCTTGAGAATACCCTTTAGCTACCAGTCTTTCCTTGTTTCTTGTAACCACACCATCTTCATCTAGTTTATTCCTGAATACCCACCTAGTACCAACAGCTTTCTTGTGTACAGGCCTAGGTACCAGTTTCCAGACTTGTTGACTTTCAAACTGATTGAGTTCATCTTGCATAGCAATCACCCAATCTGGATCAGTCAGTGCTTCTTCAATTTTCTTAGGTTCCATCTCAGAAAGAAATCCTGAGAACAGACACTCATTTTGAGTAGCACGTCTAGTTCTGACTCCAACATCTGGATCACCAATAATCAACTCAAAAGGGTGAGCTTTATTCCAGACAGTCTGTCTTGGAAGATTTGATCTTGATGATTCGCCTTGAAATTCATTGTGATGTTGTGTCCTACTAGATGATCCTTCAGCATGTCCCCCTGAGTTGTTGCCATGTTGACTTGAAGATTCTCCGTCAGTAGCAGTGGTATCTCCATTGTTGCCAAAGTTTCCATCACTATTACCTTGAGTATCATCAGGATTAACAGGTTCTTCACCAGCAACAACCTCAGGTACTTGACCATGTTCTGATTCTGAATCTGACGTATCATCAAACTTCAGTTTCTCAGAAGGATCTTCAGTTTGGATACTAGGGAGTTTAGTGTCATCAAATGTAACATTGACACTTTCAGTTACTTTGTGTTGATCAATGATATACACTCTATATGATCTTCTTCCATATCCAACAAAAATACCCTCATATGCCTTTGCCTCGAACTTACCACGACGATCATCTCCATCCTTGAGCACGAAACATCTGGCACCAAATACATGAAAGTATTTGATAGAAGGTTTCTGTTCATTCAAAATCTCATAAGGAGTTTTAATGAAGTCTTTGTTGATTAGAGTTTGATTCTGAGTATAACATGCAGTATTGACAGCTTCAGCCCAAAAGTACATTGGAAGACCTGATTCACTTAACATCGTTCTTGCAGCTTCAATCAATGTACGATTCTTCCTTTCTACCACTCCATTTTGCTGAGGGGTTCTAGGAGCTGAAAATTGTCTGGTAATCCCTTTGTCTGTACAGAATCCATTGAGAAGTGCATTCTTGAATTCTGTCCCATTATCTGACCTTATTGCTCTAACAGGGACGTTAGAATCTAACTCAATCATCTTGATATGATCAATCATAACTTGTGGTGTTTCATCCTTAGAGTGAAGAAATAAAACCCACGTATACTTGGAATAGTCATCAACTATCACAAGACAGTAACACTTCTTTGACATAGAAAGGATATTAACAGGACCAAATAAATCCATGTGCAATAATTGCAGAACACCAGTTATGGAAGATGTGTCAGTGCCTTTGTGACTTGCTTTCTTTGACTTTCCTTTCTGGCAAGCCTCACATAGTCCTTCTGGAGAGAATTCCAGCTGAGGCAAACCTCTTACCAATTCTCTTTTGACAAGAGAATTCATTGTTTTGAAATTGAGATGAGAAAGTCTCTTGTGCCATAGCCAACTCTCATCTGACGATGCCTTTGCATAGAAACAATTAACTTCAAGATTGCTTCGAGAGTTCATGTCAGCTACGAACAGATTTCCTTTCCGGATTCCCATTAAGGAGGGTTTTTCACTTTTCTTGTGCAGAATCTGACACTTCAGCTTGTCGAATAAAACATTGTAGCCGTTGTCACAGAACTGACTAATGCTAAGCAGATTGTGTTCAAGTCCTTGCACAACATATACATTTTCAATGATAACATTTCCAGCTAGCAAACAGCCATATCCCTCCGTTAAACCTTTGCTGTTATCTCCAAAGGTAACCACTGGGCCAGCTTTCTCAACCACATTTGATAGCAGGGCTCTATCTCCGGTCATATGTCTTGACGATCCGCTGTCAAGAATCCACACTACCGGTTGTACCTGTTTAATGCCCTGCAATACAAATGGATTAGACCTTCTTCGAAACCCAAGCTTGGATGGGTCCGGCATACTTGTAAAATTGGCCTTTATCAGGCAAAACAACATTCTTAATTTCAATATTCTCAACGTTCTCAATGACTGAACATTTGACCTTGTGAACAGCCTTGACAAATTTCTGTTTAGGCTTAGGCACAAATGTCTCCTTTCTAGCTTTAGGAGGACTAGCAGTCTTAGACCTATCATGCTTTCTATTATTCACATGCTGACGAGGAGTAGTCTTATCATTAGAAACATGCTTACCATTAAAATAAGCAAACAACAGATTAAAAGCACAAGACATACAATCAGGAACACCACATGCTTTATGAGAAGGATTAACAATAGGCAACTTATGCATGGTAGACATGGCATTTGTGTTATCCAACTCATGTGTGTCTGAGTTAGTCTCAGTTGCTTTCACAACCTTAACTGGAACTTTTGACACACTTGACTTGGAGACAGCTTTCCCATTAGCATTATCTTCAGCACGGATTTCTTCTTGAATAATAAAAGAGGTCTCATCAAATGGTTCAGCAATTGATTCTTTATAGAGGGGTTCATCAACACCCTTAAGCACATGTGGTACTTCCCTGCCTTTAGCACATACATGAGGAGGGGAGTTTATGCCTAATTTTCCAATAGCAGCATTGTAATCATAACCTATTCCATGTGTTTGATTAACAGCTTGCTTATTATAAAACTCTTTGGACTTCGAACAAGAATTAAAGTAAGCTTTAACCTTAGCCTCAAGACCGGTGATCTTGTCTTTGAGAATAGTTTCGAGTTGTCTATAACAGTCAACTCTATTCTCTAGAAAAGATACTTGTTCTTTTAGTTTATCTTGATTAATGTGCACACGTCTTAATTCATTGACCTCTTTCTCAAGGTCTTTGATTTGTTGATTTAACAATTCATTATCACGACGAGCACAATCTAAGGAACCTCCTAGATGATAAACTAATTCAGCATCAGTAAATTTTACCTCTTTTCTTGACGATGAGGTGCTTGCATTACTAGCCATGAGAGCAAGATTCCCAACTTCTTCATCTTCACTGTCAGTATCATCCCAGCTTCTTCCCTTTGCCAGGTACGCCCTTTCAGATTTACTCTTCTGATTAGAATCGTAAGAGTTCTTCCTAGCTTGTTTTGGCTTCCTGCATTCTGTGGCAAAGTGTCCCAACTCATTACAGTTGAAGCATCGAATGGTGCTTCGATCAACCATCCCTGTTTTATACCCACCACTGCTGGTGTTAGAGGATGAAGATCCACCTTTCAGGAATCTGTTGTAGTTGGACTTGTACTTGAACTTGGGATTCCTTTTGAATCTGACATTTGAGAATCTCTTGACAATCAGGGCCATTGACTCATCCTCCAATTGCTCCAGTTCTTCCAAGGAATAATAATCATCTCCTGATTGATTTGTAGTAGGAGAATCAAATTCTGCTACTATCACATTATCTTCAACCTTGGAAGACTGTACCATTCTTTCTGACTGTTGAGATTGTTATTGATATTGTGGTTGTTGTTGTTGTTCATCAGCTACTAGAGCAGTAGACGTGCTGACCACTATTCCTTTCCCGTAAACTTCCTTCTGCTGAATCTGCTCCAACTCATAAGTCTTTAACACACCATAGAGCCTTTCCAAAGAAATCTCACTCAGATCTCTTGCTTCTCTTATGGCAGTGATTCTATGTTCGAGATGAGTTGGCAGTGTTAAAAGGAACTTTTTGTTGACCTCCCTGATGGAATAGTATTTACCATTAATGTTCAGGTTGTTGATCAATGCATTGTACCTCTCAAACACTTCAGTGATTCCTTCTCCTGGATTGGATTTAAAGTATTCATACTCAGAGGTTAGGATTTCTAGTTTGTTCTCCCTAACTTCCTCTGTGCCTTCATTAATAATCTCAATAGTTTCCCAGATATGTTTGGAATCTTTACAATTCATCACATGTCTATTCATCAGGGGATTAAGGGAATCTACTAAGATTAATTGAAGGCTAGCATCCAGGGAAGCTTCTTCTATTTCAGCAGGAGAGAAGTCCTCAGGATCCTTCACATAAGTTCTCGCTTTGGTGATCACCACATCATTTTCTATTACCTCTGGTTCCATAACCATAGGAATTTTTGGACCCTTCTTCAACACTTGCAAATATTTGGGATTAGCAACCTGTAAAAACAGTAGCATCTTCTTCTTCCACATAACATAATTTTCTTTATCGAAAAGTGGAATTTTAACGGTTCCAACTTTTTGTGTAGTCATTTTGAATTTTTTTTTTGAGTGAATAAAAAATTCAAGAAGTGAAAGAAACACAAAAGTCTAGGATCTAGATTTGTACGTTAATCAGAAGGCTCTGATACCAATTGTTAGGTCCCAATTTGTTTGTAGAAGGGGGGGTTGAATGCAAACAATACCGTTTAGTCGAATAAAATGCGGAATAAAATTATGAAACAAAATTCAAGTTAAATAAAACTTTTATTAAACTTGAAAGGTGTTACAACTACGGTATCGGTTACAAGGGATTAATCTCAAATCAATTATTACAAATCTAGAATAAATTCGACATGAACTTTTTCTATTTTTGTAATTAAAAGATCAAATGCTAAATGCGATTTGAGATTAAGTTCTAGGGATCTTAATCCGCTAGATTGATACACAAGAACAAGATAAGTATTTCTAGTTGATTGGATTTAACTTTACAATCTAGAAATTGATCTTGAAGTTGCAGATGAGATGAAATATTTTTCTGCTCCTTTTTCTTTTGTTCTTGAGTTTGTGTTCTGTTTTTTTTCGATTGTGAAATAATAGACTTCTGCTCCTTTTTATCAAACAGCCGAATGTAAACATGTATTGGCATGACAATCTCTTTGGCCAGCAAGACTTTCGGTATGATAAAATTTACAACTAGCAAGACAATTAAAATGAGCTAGCAAGACTTTCGGTATGACTATTGATTGTCATACCGATTGTCATATTAGTTCAAATAAATTGTCTTGCTGAATTAATAACAGATTTTAATCTAAACAGAAATTCTAATAAGACAATTAAATGTATTGGCATGACTTTCGGTATGACTATCAATTGTCATACCGATTGTCATACTAGTTCAAATGAATTGTCTTGCTGAATTTAAGCAGATTTTAAACCAATTAAAATCTTGTAAATCCTTAATATTAATTCTAAATTAATTAATCAATTTAATTCAATTAATCAATAAATTAATCTTTGCAGATATAATTTATTTTCTTAATTAAATTATATGACTTAATTAATTAATAGAGAATTAATACTAACCCTGAGCAGCATCCATTCTTCTGACAATCTTCTGAAAGTCACTGAGACTTATGAATCAATTCCGCCACTTCAATGCTGACACTCGATGTACTGTCTGGTTCATGAGTGACTAACTTCCGTGACGTTTCTTCATGTCTTGACTTTGATATTCTGATTGAATCCTTGTAATAAATGATACCCTGACGAGATCTCTGTCACTTGATTAAATCCACGATCTTGATTTATATCACTGAGGCATGATCAAATTCTTGAACTTCTTCCAGTGAATCTTCAAGTCTGCAGATGAACAATGTTTCTTTATTCTTTGACAGATGTTACTTTGTGAGATCTCTCTGATGATAGATCCACTATTTACTTATTACATTCTTATTTGAGTTGAGTTAAATACTCGAATAAACGAGTAGGCTATGACATATGCCTTTCAAGTACTGCTTCTGCAACCGACCCCAATAGGAAATATCCTTCGAATATTGGAAACTTTACAACAACAGACTAATGCAATTGCTCAACAACAACAAACTCTTCAACAACAATTCCAACAACAATTTCGAAACCAAGAGAATCATGATCAACACCAACATCAACCAGATCCACCAGAGCCCCCTCAACAAATTGTGACTTTCAAAACTTTCCAGAATGTGAACCCTCCAGCTTTTCATGACACCACTGATCCAGTAGTAGCCAACACTTGGATAAGAGAAATGAAGAGATCTTTTAAATTGGTTCGATTAGGGGAAGAACAGAAGACCATTTATGCCGTATATTTCTTGAAAGGGGAAGCGATTAATAGGTGGGGTTCAGTTAAAGCTTTGGAAGAAATTCAACCAGTTACTTGGACTGGGTTTAAGGATTTATTTTTGGAAAAATATTACCCCCGGTATATGCAGAAACAGATGGAGATGAAATACCGGAATTGTAAAAAAGGACGTATGACCGTCTTGGAATATGAGAAGAAGTTTACAAAATTGTCAAGATTTGTGACTAAGTATCCGAATACTGATGAAGAGAAGGCTCAGAGGTTTCAATAAGGGCTCGAATATTGGATTCGAGATAGAGTGTCGATATTTGAGATTGGTACCCACACTGGGGTAGTTCAGAAGGCAACATTGATTGAAAGTAAAGGAAAGATATATTAAGAAGAGGAAAGTGTTTCATCAGAAGGAGAGGTCGGAATCAGGGTACCAGCAAGATAGAAACGTGAAGAGAATTAGATTCCAGAAAGGATGGATTGCACAAAAGAAAGGGGATGTTAACAAGAGACAAGACAATAAAGAAAACCATTAGCAGGATCCGGGTCAAGCGAATGATGAAAAACAACCCAGGGTCGAATGTAGGCATTGTGGCAAGAAGCATTCAGGAATTTGCAACAAGCTCAACATGACATGTTATCGATGTAATCAGAAGGACATTTGCCCAATGAATGTAAAGAGCAGAAACCTGGAGTAACATGCTAGAAGTGCGGGAAAATTGGACATATCGCCAAGGAGTGCAGGTCAACCAGATTAATCAAAAGCATGATGAATATAGCAAGCACTAGCACCACAGCACCACCAGAAATGTTGGCGTTACCTCCACCACCTACAGTGACTCCACAAGTATCATCAAGGACTTTTAATCTGAAGATGAAGGATGATGTTCAGAATTCTGAGGTGATAGAAGGTAAGCTTTCGATAAACAATGTTGAAGCTAAAGTATCAATTGATTCAGGAGCTACAAAGTCTTTTATATCAGAAACTTTTGCTAGTAGACTAAACGGTAATAAGAAGGATATGAGTGAAGCGATGAACATAGTAATTTCCAATCAAGAAAAGATACATGTGAGTCAATTTTTCCCTCAATGTGAGATTGACATCTCTGGACGTAAGTTTCCAGTCGACTTGATACTTTTCAAGTTATGGGAGTTTGATATAATATTAGGAATGGATTGGTTAGAAAAGAATAATTCTCAGATAGATTGTAGATCTAAGAAGGTCTATCTTCGAGCAAAGTATGGGAGTAAGGTGATATTTAAGGGCCATAAGCAAGAGCAGCTATTTCTCACTGCTATTCAAGCCAGCAAGCTACTTAGGAAAGGATGTGAAGCATACTTAGCCTATGTAGTAGATTCAGATAAGGAAGTTCCTAGCATGGAGGAGATTCCAGTAGTGAGAGAGTTCCCCGATGTGTTTCCAGAGGAATTACCAAGAATGCCGCCAGATCGACAGATTGAGTTTGAGATTAATCTTGCCCAAACACTGAACTCGTTTCGAAGGGACTTTATAGAATGGAACCAGCAGAGATGAACGAGTTAGCGAGTCAGATACAAGAACTTTTGGATAAAGGAGTCATAAGGCCAAGTACATCGCCATGGGGAGCGCCAGTCCTTTTCGTAAAGAAGAAAGACAGAAGCATGAGACTCTGTATCTATTACCGGGAGTTGAACAAAATGACTATTAAGAATCGGTATCCGTTGCCGAGAATAGACGATTTATTTGACCAACTGAAATGAGCAAAGTGTTTTTCGAAGATTGATTTGAGGTCGGGATACCACCAATTAAAGATTAAACTAGAAGACATCCCAAAGACGGCATTTAGGACGAGATACGGACATTATGAGTTTTTAGTAATGCCTTTCAGATTAACAAATGCCCCTGCAGCTTTTATGGACTTAATAAATCGCGTTTCAAGAAATACTTGGACCAGTTTGTGGTGGAATTCATTGATGATATTTTAATATATTCGAAGATGGAAGAAGAGCACGAGCAACACTTGTGGATAGTTTTGGAGATTCTAAGACACGAGAAGCTGAATGCAAAGTTCTCGAAGTGTGTGTTTTGGATAAAAGAAGTTCAATTTTTAGGACATATAATTGGAAGCGAAGGAATTAGGGTTGACCCCGGAAAGATCGAAGCAATTATGAGTTGGGAGAGACCAAAGACTCCTGCAGAAGTAAGAAGCTTTCTAGGATTGGCTGGATACTACAGAAGGTTCGTAAAGGATTTCTCAAAGATCGCTACGCCGCTGACCAAGTTGACAAGGAAAAATCATAAGTTTGAATGGAATGTGGAATGTGAAGAAAGCTTTCAAGAGTTAAAGCAGAAATTGGTTACCGCGCCAGTATTAGTACTACCCGACGATAAAGGAGATTTTGTGATATATAGTGATGCTTCACATAAAGGTCTAGGTTGTGTGCTAATGCAATATAATAAGGTGATTACATATGCATCACGACAGCTTAAACCTCATGAATTGAAATACCCAACCCATGATCTGGAATTGGCAGCCATAGTGTTCGCACGCAAGATATGGAGACATTACCTGTACAGGGAGAAGTGTGAAATCTACACGGATCATAAAAGCCTGAAGTATATATTCACCCAGAAGGAACTCAACATGAGACAACGGAGATGGTTGGAGCTAATCAAGGATTACGACAGTTCGATACATCACCATCCAGGAAAGGCAAATGTAGTCGCCGATGCCTTGAGTAGGAAGGAAAGGTTGAATACGATAACCATGCCAAGGGAGTTATCTGAGGAGATTGAAAGATTTGAGTTAGAACTCTGTATTTACAGGACGTATGAAAAGTTTTGTCATTGCATGACTTTTCAGCCAGAACTATTGCAAAAGATAAAGAAATGCCAAGAAGAAGTGATGAGTCGAGAGAATAATCAACTGACGGGGGAAGAGATATGTACGAAGAAGGATGAGCAAGGGATATTAAGATTTGCATCAAGGATTTGGATCCCTCAAGCGATTGAATTGAAGAATGAGATACTACAGGAAGCACACAACTCGAAATTTTTGATTCACCTGGGGAGCACAAAGATATATCAAGATTTGAAAAAGAAATTTTGGTGGCCAAACATGAAAAGAGAAATTGTAGAATGGGTTTCCAAGTGTTACACTTGTCAAAGAGTAAAAGTGAAACATCAAAGACCGAGCAGATTGATTCAGCCATTGAAGATTCCTAAGTGGAAATGGGAAAATATTGCCATGGACTTCATAGTAGGTTTACCTCGAAAAAAATCCGGACACGACGCCATATGCACTATAGTTGATCGCCTTACAAAATCGGCACAATTCTTACCCATCATCGAGAAGACTTTATCGGATAGGTTGGTTCATATGTATGTGCATGAAATTGTATTACGACACAGCGTATCGGTATCGATAGTTTCAGATCGAGATCTGCGATTCAATTCGAGATTTTGGAGACAGTTTCAGGAAAGTTTGGGCACAAAGCTAAATATGAGCACCGCATATCATCCTCAGACAGACGGTCAGAGTGAGCGAACTATACAAACAATTAAAGACCTGTTGCGCAGCTGTGCAATCAATTTCGCTGGAAGTTGGGATGATCACTTACCACTCGTAGAGTTCTCTTACAACAACAGTTACCACTCCAACGTCGGAATGCCTCCGTATGAAGCCTTATACGGAAGAAAGTGCAGATCTCTGACAAATTGGGATGAGGTAGGAGAAGGAAAAGTTCTTGGCCCTGAATTGGTTCAGCAAATGAAGGAAACAGTCGCCTTAATTCGGAAGAGACTAATTGTTGCTCAAGACAGACAAAGGAAGTACGTTGATCCTGCCAGAAAGGATGTGATTTTCAAGTGGGTAAAGTTGTATTGCTGAAAGTGTCACCATGGAAGGGTTTGACTCGATTTGGGAAAAAGGGGAAATTGGCACCACGTTATATTGGTCCTTTTGAAATTCTAAATCAAGTAGGAAAAGTAGCCTATGAGTTGGCTCTACCGCCTCAATATCAGCATGTTCATAATGTATTCCACGTGTCTTTGCTCAAAAAGTATAATTCGGATGTCAATCATGTGATAGAGTATGAGCCGTTAGAAATTCAGAAAGATTTGTCTTATGTGGAGCAACCTGTCAAGAGACTCGACTAGCAAGAGAGGAGTCTTAGAAATAAGTCAGTAAAATGGTAAAAGTGCTTTGGAGGAATTACAAGGTCGAAGAATCGACATGGGATCTAGAGTTTAATATGTGTAATCGGTATCCTCACTTATTCTCCTAGATTCTGAGGACAGAATCCTTTAAGGGGGAGAGGATGTTACAACCACTATATTCTTAGTTGAATTATGTGTATATATTTTTATATACATCAAAAGCGAGTCAATTATGTGCTTGTATGAGTCATAAGGGTTATAATTTATGAGTTGTAAATTAAACATTTATATGGAAAATTTTGAGAAAAGAAATTCCTTTATTTGAGTAGTTTGTGATATATAATTAAAGATATTAGTTTATGAAAATTCTTTATATAAAAACTTGTTCCTTTAAATTTTTGAAAGTGATCTAAAATAGGTTCTAAAATCCTAAACTATTTTATGGTACGACTTTTGTGATTTATAGATTTATATTTTTATTTATAAAATTCTTTCTCTAAAATTATATTTGATTAAATAGATTAATAATTTTCCATTTACCATGATAACCTTGCATGCAAAACTCCACTTAATTGAAGGGAGGGGTATTGTTGTCAAATCCAACCCCACTAACTTAACTTTGGCTAGTCAATTCCTAAGTTGCCCTTGCATACAAACCTTGTTAGTTCTAGAAGAGGGATAAAAAGGTAAATTCTTATTCAAATATCATCAAAACCTCCACCATATCATCACCTTGTATCATTTCACCACTTACACACACCATCTCACCCTCCTCCCTCATCTTTTCTCTCTCTCGGCCGAAGCCAAGCCCCCTTGTTCATTTTTCTTCAAAAATTATTGCAAGAAATCATCCTCTAAGCTTTGATCACTTGTTTAGTAAGTTAAATATTAAGTGCACTACTTGTTTTAAGCTTGCATGTTGAGTTTTGAGTGAGCCTGATGTTAAAAACCTTGATTCTTATGAGTTTAAGGTTCAAAACAAAGGCAAAGCATCAAGAGTGGAAATGATTATATGTTGAGGGACTTCCTTGCCATTTTGTACGATCATTTCACTCCTTCCCATTCGGTAATGACTCTTTAAGATCCGAATGGAGTAGAGTTTTGTGTTCTTTATTTGTGATTAAATGTTATGTGAAGAAGTCTTGATTGCATGTTGCTATAAAGCCGAACTTTTGATGGATCATGATCTTTAAAACCCTTGCATATCATGAAATACTTGGGATATTGTATGTTAAATGATTGCATGTTAAATTTACACTCAAAATCTTTGAGTACTAGGAGTGCATGTTGAAAACTAGACTATATACTTGATTGTAGCCTTAAATTCGATTATATGCCCTTGGTTATAACTTGATTTGCTAAAAAAATGAGTATACTTTTCTTGAAAAGTGCTTTATTACGAAAAAATATAGTTTGTACAGTGGTTTAATGAGTATAATAAATTGTTATTGCGTTTGCATGTTGTTATAGATATTCGTTTTGTGCATGAGTACTCGAAAATGTGATTTAAGTGTTAGTCTTGCTACTTTTTTTTGTATAATTTGGTCATGGTGCATTAGGGTATGAATGATATCCACCACGTGTTAGTGGGTTAGATGAGAGTATTAGCATAGTAATTATGCTTGGTTGAATATTGGATTCATGGTTTATAAGTGGGAGTTAAGGTGGAAGGGTTAGTATAAGGTTTGTCTTTTTCCAGAATTTTGCACTAGTTTGTAGGATAGTTTTCATTGGGCATTCTTTGGGAATTTCGAGGCCCAAGCCACCAGAAGTTAGGAATTGACCTATAATTGATCCCAGAAGCTTTAAAGGTAAGAAAACAACTTATTTAGTTAGGTGCACAAGTCGAATCATGAATTCTGGTCATAACATAGACAGCTTGAGTGAGGAGCACTTTTAAGCTTAGAAAGTGGTGTCATTGGTAGGCCCTCATTAGTCCTTGCTTAGCATTGATACTAGGTAGTTTTTGGGAGGTTTTTTAAGCCATAATTCGAAGGTTTAGAGTTGAAACCAAGAGTATAAAGTGAGTTCAAATCAGGGAAGTTTGAGTGTCACTAGAAAAGGGGAGAGCCATCTTTGAGAATAGGCCCACGGAGGCCTATGTTGAGCCTTGGTGTCATTCCAGGTGCACAAGTTAGATTTATGACATGAGATTCTATGGTATTAATTTGAGTGTCAAACCTTGAGTGGAAGGGGAATCATTGTCACTTAGTACCATTCGGTGTCACCTAATAGTTGCACTTTGGAACACATTATCCTTGCACTTAGATTTTGCATTCTCAGAGATGAGGCCTGAGTTGACCATTGAGTCTAATTGTTAGTAAGAGGTCAGAAGAAGGTTAGGCCATAGATTTGTCTAAGTGAAATGGATTTTGGCTGGTAAAGGCACTTCAAAATTTGAAGAGCTAGTTGGGTTGCACTAGACTAGTTAGCACTTCGAGTCAATTGTGTTGGTTAAGTGAAATCATTCCATACTCAATAGCGCACCATTATATCAATGTTGTATATTATGTGATTAAATGTATTATGTGATCCTAAATCATTATTTGAGCATAAGAAGTGATAAGTAAAGAGTCGAATGTGTAGTTAGGCCCAAGTGTCGATATGATTTGAAATCTTTAACTAGGATGGACTTTTTGTGAGAGTGTGTCTTGATGAGGTCTAATACTTTGTGTAGGCTCAGGAGAAGATAGTAAACTTTTCGTCAAAGTCGAGTAGTGCTCCTGGTTGCTTCCATGATCAAGATGAGAGTTAGGCCATCCTTCTTAAGGCAAGTGTTTCCCCCTTATCAATTCTATTTTTGTACAAGTATTTTTCCCTCATTGTTCTAGTGATGTTTTCATTAAGACATATATATATATTGCAAGTGTACCGAACCACTCTTATGAATCATGATAGCATGCTCGTATAATGATCATTAATATTATTGTCACCGTGATATATCGTTACAAATATTCTGATTTTAGATTGAGATATTGCAAATGTTGTGTCATGCTTACGGTTATTGGACTTGTTTTGAGTTTCTTAATACGCTTATAAAAATCACACCCTTATAAACTATAAAACCTCATATGCTATGATCATGTAATCTATCTTGATTAACCGCTATTCCTTTTTACTCTTATACCTCCGAGTTACCAACTCTTTATATAAATCCTTACAATCATACCCAATTTTTGTCACTAGATATATCCCATATATAAACCTCAAATTTGAGACCTCTATCTTGTGGAACAACGTTATGACTCTTTTTCAATACTTTCTTCCTTTGTTATCAAACCTTTGCTGACTATCCTTAAAAAACCTGCTAGTGAGATGTCACATCATTCTGATAAGTGTTTCTTAACTCGAAATCCTTGATAGATGATTTAATCCCCTTTTTATTTAGATCTTTGTAAAGTTCTCCTTGGCATCGGTTTTATAAAAGATAATTGCTCTTTAAATAAAAGAATGTTTTATTGAGATTGGTGAATTGGACTAAGACACAAGTCCTTTTCACACTTATCATGTTAGGCTTATAAGATGCCTAGAGATCCCATTAAATTGTTAAGAACCTAGTGATGTTCGGGATTGCTTCGCGGCTGATCACCGGCTGTAATCTGTAGTATCATAAAATGATTTTGAGCAATGTTTTGGGTTACAAATGTTTCAACTTGAATAATGATGCTATACACCTTAATTAAGATGTTAAATTCTATTTTATGATATACCTTGTTGAGCACTTGGCTCACTTCTTGCCTTTCATTTATGTCATTTCAGCTAGCAAGTATGGTTAGATTCAAGCATACTACTCGTAAGTCTACCGGTGGAGATGTTGAGGCTTATGTGAGAGCTGAGGTAGTATAGTTGGCGTCTGTGTAAGGACCAGTAGCTTTATATATATATATAAGTTGTAATAGTTATAGTGTTGGACTGTTCAAACACTGAACCTTTGTGATCTTGGATTATGTTGTTAACAGCCGTTTGTAATAACTTTGTATTTATTCAGTTATATTTTTTAGTGTTATTTTGGGCCTGTGACAATAAATTTCTCATATAGTTTTTTCATACTGTACATTATTATGTTGGGCATTATATCTCACACTTGTTTTCTTAAATTGACACAACAAAATAGTGAATCAAGATGCCTATCATCAAACTCACGGCCAATAAACGGGTAGGAAACGACTAACTTTTCTGTAGGATGTTTGGTGTAGTACCCCAAGTAGATCGAATAAGCTAGATTGGTTTTCAGTTATTTTTAGTCCGGCTTAGTTACAAGTATGACTTATGTAAGATAATAATGAAGAAATGTATATTTGGCCACCGGTCTAACCTTGAATAAAGGTTACACCTGTGGTAAGACTTAATCACTTTTGGGTCTGTAATAATTATCACTTCGTGGATTGATACACTCTACTAATGAATTGTTTATTTCCAAGACAATAACCTGTAAGTGTGTGTATGTTGATAAGTGTGGGGTCATAAAGGTGTGAGTATTTATATGTTCTTGTACGAGATAAGTGTTATACAAGATTGAAGATGGTGTGGCCTCTTAGATCCCTGACCCCGGATTTTGGGGCGCCACAGAAATGGTATCTGTAATAACCCCAAAATTTTCAACTTTTTGTAACCCTTGTGAATAGTGTTTTAGCTGAATGAGAAAACTTTTCATGCCACACTATGTAGGGGTTCTGTTATGGATATTCTGGGATATTATTAGTACTCTATGAAGTATATAAGTGTATGTAAAGATCGTCAGAATCCAATTCCGAACACTTTGGTTTTTCCCGGAAATCCACAAGATACGGAGAGAATTGAGTATAAGGTAACAGGATAAAAAGGATTTAAATTAAAGGATTATAATAGAGGATCATAAAAAGGAATATAATGTATTGAGAAAGGTTAAGGGAACCTAAGTAATAAGATCCCGGGTATGATCCTTCAAACGATAAACGAGAACGAAAGTTAAGCAAACCGTATAACAGATCAGCGGTCATTAGGCAAACGATTAGGAAGTTAATCAAAGGGATTAGGGGGAAAGATGTCATCCAACCAATAGAAAGAGGACAAGGAAGGGAGGATGACATCATGAGGATGACATAAGCATGACATGGGAAGGAAGGAGGTGTGGTAGCTTTGTAACCACACAATTTCAAGGGCAAGAAAGTAATTGACTAAAGCAAGCACAAAAAACCAATCAACCAAGCCAAGTAAAATCATTTTCATCAAAAATCAAAAGCAACCAAGGCTTTGTTCTTCATTGCTCACGGCTTTTCACTATTCAAAAGGCAAGAGAAATTCAAAATCCAAGATCCAAGCTTCCTAAATTGGTAAGATAATTCCCTAATCATCTTCATGCTTAGTTAGGACTATATCATGAGTTTAAGCCATTAATTCCTTCTCAATCTTCTTCATTTAATCAAAGAAGAAGACAATGAATAGTGTTTTCAAGTTTTTAACTTGAACTTTTTCTTGTTTTCTTGAAGATCCAAGCATTCTTAAGACTTCTCAAAGCTTCTTAAGGCTTCCTAGCTCCACCCACCACTTCAAGGAAGGTATACCATCTCCAAACCCTAGATTCCTATATATTATAAGATGATTTTGATTAGAGGATTGATATTGTAGTTTGTTGTTATGATTTAGAGTTTGGGATTTGGAATGGTAGTGAAATGGAATGGTAATTGTTGTGGTTTTGATTTAAAGGAACTTAAGTATGATTAAAGTTAAGTTTAAGCATAAGTATGAATGATTAAATTGAATTGGTTGGGGTTGTTATGATGTGATAAGGATGGATGTTGGTTGTGTGTTGGATTTGAGGTTGGTTTGTGGTTGGTTTTGTATGGTTTAAAATTTGGAAATCGCGTAAACATAGCCGTCATAACGTCCGATTTTCTTTGGACTGTTTTTGTGCATAGCATTAGGACCCGAGAACCCCCTGCTAGATTATGACCACTGCCATGTTTAGATAGCTCATGCTACGAGCTTCGTTTTGATATGTAGTTCGTTCGATTCCGATGCACGGTTTAGGAGAAACGACCGTTTCAAGTAACGGCGTTTCGCGAACGAAACTTTTTCCCTCGCCTTACTTTGAAACATAGGTTAAAGACCAAAAAGGGTTAATTAATGTATGAAACATTTATGGTAAGTGTGTTAGGCAGTTGGTAAGACATTCGCGAAGGAATCGCTTTAAAACTCGTAAAGGTTAAATTATTAAAAATGGTGGAGCCGAGGGTACCCGAGTAACTTAAGCGAATCGGTGAGCGCAAAACAAGCGTTAGAGTCTAAGTTAGTTAAAGTATAGGTTTACAAGTGATTTTGGTTTAATTCCAACTTACTTGTTGTTTATAGGTTATCAGACTCGTCCCGAGCCTTTCTCACCCCCAAGTCGCTCAGGCAAGTATTCTATCCGTTATACTGTTGTTGTGATGAATATATGTATTTGCATTATCTTGCGATAGATGCATGTTGGATAATTAGCAAATGATGCGATATATTGTAGCATGTGATATGGTATATATGCATGCCTGTTTCATATTCTTGGAATATATATCTGTTGGTTCAGTTGATAATACCTATGCTAGAGGATAGCGGTAACTTGCATATACCCTTAGTATAGGGACCCAAAGGTGAAAATATTTTCTAAAACCGGGAGTCGAGGATCCCGAGTACATTTTGTATATATGGATATGGATATATATATATATTTATATATATATATGGTTACAGTTTTTCCAAACTATTAATCGAATAAGGTTTATTCGATAACTTTAAACTTTATTTTATTATTGAGTATTATTTCGAATATTATTCGAAGGCGTATGACTCCTTTATATTAAATGAATATTATTTTGAATATTCCTTCGAGGACTTATGACTCTTTTATATTATTTAATGAATATTATTTGAATATTCATTCGAGGGCTTATGACTCAGTTTATATTATTTAATGAATATTTTTGAATATTCATTTGAGGATCTATGACTCCGATTATTTGCTGAAATATATTCTTTATTTTATTAAAGAATAAGGTGTAAATAATCAAACTTATTTTCGATTATTCAAATAAAGATAATACTTTTATATAAGTATATCTTTGGTTATTTAATACTCGTTTCAAGTATAAATTTCAATACTTCTACTTCAATTATTTTTATAAAGATTATTCTTTATGGGAATATTATTTAATTAATAATATTCAGTCATTTTCTAAATATTCTGGGGACTGATTTACTTCATTAAATCAGCTTTACTCCAAACACTCTATAAAGTGTTTTCGAGTCTTCAAAATGATTTTTAAAAGATAGAGCGGATCCCAAAACTCATTTTTATATTTAAGATCTTCCTTTTAAAGGGGATTTAAATACTCGTTCAAAACTTGAGGGATCCGGCTCAGTGGTGTATTTTACATTCGCAACGAGGTTGCTGTTTTGAGAAAACATCTTGATTACTTGCCCATCGTTCGGGAAGTAAGTCCATCTATTGAGTCGGCATAAGCAACATGGGCTCAGTGGGCGTCCATGATAGTGTAAGTGGCTCAGTGGGAGTCCATCAAATGCATAAGTGGCTGAGTGGCAGTCCAGCATAAGGTCCTAATTATGACCAGGGTGATGACCAGTGGGGAATTCGTCCATCTACTAGTAGAAAGGGTTACTTATGGGTATCTTTGCCTGATCAGCAAGATATCTGGTTTATGCCAAAGGTTTTCTTTTCCTTCCAAATTTATTGGATATTGCAACTCTGTTCATACTTTACATAACAGAGGTTCCAGGAAATGTTTTAGAGATATATATATGTGGATATATATATATCGGGACTAAATAAAGTATCTCATAACTTTTTCATTCAATAATATTTCAAAGATTGAATCTATTCAAGTCTTAACTTGTGGTCTCATCTATGGGATGTTTTTCTTAAAACTTATAATACTTTGAACGGTGGTAGTTCAAGTAGCTTTATAAATGATATAAGTGTGGTGAAGTATTGGTAACATCATTCCTTGTTTTTACATTATATCTAGTAAGTAATTATCTTACACACGATAAAGATTCTAGTGAGTATCCATTTAGATACTTATATTATTGTTATCACTATGTATTATCTTGTGAGCTGTAAGGCTCACTCTTGCTTTATTTCTTCATCACACAACAACAGTTATGAAAGATGGCCAGACTCCAGCAGACCCAGCGCAAGCGCGTGGGAAGCGTCCCGCGTCTTCCCGTTGATGTTGTAGCTGCTATAGCTGCAGAGGTAGATCTATTGTAGATCAGACCATCTACTTTTGAGAATCAATTATGTATAATTATAACTTGTGGCAGATAATGGCAATTAACTGTAAATTTATCAAGTAATCATTTTGGGTTGTAATAACTTTTAAATTGTGGATTCAAAGACTTGTACTTATTTAAATTTCATCTCTGAGACTATAACGGGTTGTGGTGTGTGTTAGTGTGGGGTCACAGCATAAGGTTATTATTATTAATTAAGTGAAGTGATATTCTGGAAAGAAAGACCGTGACGACCCGGATCCTCGACCCCGGATCTGGGGGTGTTACAGAAATGGTATCAGAGCTAAGCGTTATAAACCTCAGAGATGATGCGACGATATAATAACAAACTCACAAAGATAATAAGAACTCTTGCCAAGTTCATGGTCGGACTACTTAAAGTAGTGCTGACAGTTAAAACCCTTATGGGAACCCTTATAAGTATCATGATAGTAACTTAGCTCGTTTAATGTGTAGGCGCCTGAGATAGAGGACCCTGAGATGTTTGAG
The DNA here is from genome assembly GCF_009905375.1 of Apium graveolens. NCBI lineage: Eukaryota > Viridiplantae > Streptophyta > Magnoliopsida > Apiales > Apiaceae > Apium > Apium graveolens. Next base: position 24,427 of record NW_027418778.1, on the reverse strand, counting down.
CGTGAGCATGATGAGGCATTGCTAGATGTTGAGGATCAGGAGGAGCCTGAGATGGAGGAGGATGAGGAGGACCCCTCAGAGGAGCCTGAGACGGAGGTCATTGCTGTTTCAGATGAGGAGGACCCCTCAGAGGAGTCAGAGACAGAGGTTATTGCTATTCCAGATGAGGAGGACCCGGATGAGGTCCCAGTAGCTGAGGAGCGTGTTGGATCTATGGTAGTGTATGCTGGTATCCCTTTACCCACACTTCCGGTGGTCAGAGCCCCTACCCCTCCACCACTATCTTGGATTCCTGATGATGACAGCTCAGAGACCCATACTTCCGAGCCTAGGCAGACCGAGGAGGCACCCTCAGCGGCTCCGGATTCACCACCTCTTGACCCTGCCCACAGGCAGTCTTCGTTAGCTCATGCATATGTTCAGGATGTATTGAGGACCCGAGTGGCTGTTGCCGAGGGCCGACTAGATGAGTCCAGGAGGGAGTTGGATGCAGAGAGGGTGGGTAGGCGTACCCGAGCTTATGAGACCAGGGCTTCTATACCCCGATCCTTGAGGAGGGAGCTTACGGGGATAGAGCTCACGTCCCGAGCGAGACTCAGATCTCTCCAGGGGGACAGGCATGGTAGGATCTCCAGGCGGCAGGCCGACTATATCTTCCGTCGTGCGATGAAAAGGGTTTGGGAGCTGACCCGCTCCGGTGTGTGATTCAGGATTGATGATGGAATAGTCTAGTTGTCTAGTTAGCCGAGGCCTTAGTAAGAGCCAATTTTCCGGGATAGTTGACTTGTATATAGCATCCCTTTTTCTGACTAGACAGATAGACTCTTGTGTATCACTTTTGGGACAGATGACTGTAGCACTGTTGTACTTTTGACCAGATCAAACTATGTATTTCTCGCATTATGTATATATTTGTTTCCTTTCGGTTCAGTTCCATAGTGACGTGATCACTGTTTTATCATTATTATTACTGCACTTCGTATTAGAACTTTCTTAAAATAATAGAATTGCGATATACGTTCTCCCCATTATAAGAGCCGTGCAAGGCACAATGATGTATGATTGTGACCTAACGTTGAAATTTTCCCAATAATTGTTTTTATTATTATCAGAATCATGCCACCAAGAAAGATTGGAACTAGGGCGAACCCTGGGTCTGAGGACCAGGGAAGCCATAATCAGGACAATAGAAACCAAGAACACAGTGAAGAGGAAGATGAGGATTATGTGGAACAGGATGACTCCCTGTATGAAAAGGAAGAGGAAACATATGATGTTGAGGGATTTGAGATAGAGGCTGAAGAAGGAGAAACCGAGGTTGAGCAACCAGTACCAAACCCAGGCATGGATCCCGTGAGCCAGTTCATGCAACTCCTAAGGCAGAATTTGGAACGTCAACCCAACCCACCCCCTCAAGGAAGTAACAATGCTGTGGCAAACTCTTTCAGGGCTTTTAAGTCCCTTAAGCCCCCTGAGTTCCACGGATCAGCCGACCCAGTTGAGGCAAGGGCATGGTTAAAGGAAATGGAGAAATCTTTTGAGATTTTGAGTACCGAGGAGGCACAGAAGACTGTATTTGCTACCTACCTTCTGAAAGGAGAAGCTAACTACTGGTGGGAGGCCAAGAAAAACATGGAGACAGATGCTATTATAACCTGGGAGAGATTTAGTCAGTTATTTCTGGGAAAGTATTTCCCGAGGTTTATGGAAAGCCAGATGGAGCTCAAGTTCTTGGAGCTAAAGCAGAATAACTTGTCTGTAGCAGAGTACGAGGCGAAATTTACTGAGTTATCAAGGTTTGTGCCGGAGTTTGTGAGCACCGAGGAAAAGAAAGCTAGGAGGTTTCAGCAGGGACTGAAACCGTGGATTCAGAATAGGGTGGCAATCCTTGAGCTTACGGACTATACCACTCTGGTGCAAAAGGCAACGATTGTAGAAGTTGGAAGTGAACAGATGCAGAAGGAAAGAGAGGAGAAAGGAATAAAGAGGAAAAGTATGAGCATGGGTGGAGGTTCCGCAGGAAGGAGCTTCCCAACTAGATTTAATCGAGGAGCAGTGTCCCTACCAGGAAGGAACACTGGGTTTAAGCGGCCAATGAGTGTGAGTGTGAGCCAGGGCGGCCAGAAGTCAAGAATGTCCTATTCCAACCAGTCTCGACCCCCATTGCCAGCCTGTAACATATGTGGAAGGAATCACACTGGGGAGTGTAAAGGAAGGCCAGTAACCTGTTTTAAGTGCGGTCGGGAAGGCCACTATTCAACTAAGTGCCCGTCATCAATCCCTGCCGTCGTTCCAACCACCAATTGTCATCGGTGTGGACGCCCGGGTCATTGGAAGAAGGAATGCCCAATGAACAAACCAGCAGCTTCGGGAGCAAGCAGGACTGCTTCTAATAAGCCACCTACTGCGAGGACTTTCAACATGACAGTCCAGGATGCTATGAAAGATTCAGATGTGATAGCAGGTACCCTTTCTCTAAATTCAGTCAGTGCAAATGTTTTATTTGATTCGGGAGCAACTAAATCTTTTATATCAACGGACCTTGCGCGTAAGTTAAGACTTAAGGCTGAACCCTTGATAGAACCCTTACAAGTAGAAATAGCCAATCATGAAATTATTCCTGTTAACCAGATTCACCCCGCCTGTGAGATAGGCATAGGGGAGCAATCTTTCAGTGTTGATCTGATTCCTTTTAAATTAGGGGAGTTTGATGTGATTTTGGGAATGGACTGGCTATCTAGCAACGATGCTCAGATAGACTGTAAAGGGAAGAAAGTTAAGTTAAATATCCCCGGGAAGAAAGAAGTTATATTTAGAGGAAAGAGGCAGACGCAGAAATTTTTGACTATGGCCCAGGCCAAAAGGATGCTACGAAAAGGAAGTGAGGCTTACCTAGCCTATGTGGTGGACACGCAGAAGGAGGTGCCCAACTTACAAGATATTCCAGTAGTCAACGAATTTGAAGATGTATTCCCACAAGACCTTCCGGGATTACCACCCGATAGAGTGATTGAATTTGCTATTGAGTTGGCCCCAGGGACGGCGCCAGTTTCAAAAGCACCTTACCGGTTACCCCGTTAGAAATGAAGGAATTAGCTATCCAATTGCAGGAACTCTTGGATAAGGGTATGATAAGACCCAGTGTGTCTCCGTGGGGAGCACCAGTTTTATTTGTTAAGAAGAAAGATGGGAGCATGAGGTTGTGCATAGACTATCGAGAGTTGAACAAGCTAACCATAAAGAACAGGTACCCATTGCCTAGAATAGACGATCTGTTCGACCAGCTAAAGGATGCTGTTTATTTTTCCAAGATTGACCTGAGAACTGGATATCACCAACTAAAGATTAAACCCGAAGATATTTCCAAGACAGCGTTCCGTACCAGGTATGGGCATTATGAGTTCTTGGTAATGTCCTTTGGATTAACCAACGCCCCAGCGGCTTTCATGGATTTAATGAATAGAGTATTTAAGAAGTACTTGGACAAGTGTGTGATAGTTTTTATCGATGATATTTTGATCTACTCAAGGACTGAGGCAGAACATGTAGAGCATTTGAGGATAGCTCTAGGAATACTCAGAGAGGAGCAGTTATATGCCAAATTCTCGAAGTGTGAATTCTGGCGGAATGAAGTACAGTTTTTAGGACATGTGATCAATAAAGAAGGAGTATTGGTCGACCCCTCCAAGATAGAGGCGGTCTCAAATTGGGAAAGGCCAACCACACCCACAGAGGTAAGGAGTTTCATAGGATTGGCCGGCTACTATCGTAGATTTGTACAGGACTTTGCGAAGATCGCAGCCCCTTTGACACGACTTACTCGTAAGACAGAGAAGTTTGAATGGACGGAGAAATGCGAGAACAGTTTTCAGGAATTAAAGAAAAGGTTGATAACGGCTCCGGTATTGGCATTGCTGAACGGAAAAGGAGATTTTGTGATATATAGTGACGCGTCGCACAAAGGATTAGGATGTGTGCTTATACAGCACGGTAGAGTTATTGCGTATGCGTCGAGACAATTGAAGGAATACGAGGTTAGATATCCTACTCATGACCTTGAGCTCGCGGCAATAGTATTTGCTTTAAAAATTTGGAGGCACTACTTGTATGGAGAGAAGTGCGAGATTTTCACAGACCATAAGAGCCTCAAGTACATATTTACGCAGAAAGAGCTCAACATGCGCCAGAGGAGATGGTTAGAACTAATCAAGGACTATGATTGTGAGATTCTCTATCATCCAGGGAAAGCCAATGTGGTGGCGGATGCCCTTAGTAGAAAGGAAAAACTCAGAATGATAACGACTTCGGAAGAGTTGATAAGGGATTTTGAGAGAATGGAAATAGAAGTAAAGGTAACCGGAACCGGAACTGAAAAGCTTTTTGAGATCTCAATGCAGCTAGAGTTATTGGAAAAGATCAGATGAGATTTTGGATGAAAGCCATAGTTCAAGGTATTCCATTCACCCAGGAAGTACCAAGATGTATAGGGATTTGAAGGAATATTATTGGTGGCCTAACATGAAGAGGGACGTAGCAGAATGGGTAAACAAGTGTTTGACTTGCCAAAGAGTAAAGGCAGAGCACCAGAGACCCAGTGGACTTTTGCGACCCCTGGAGATTCCCGAATGGAAATGGGAACAGATAGCGATGGATTTTGTTGTAGGCTTGTCAAGGACGAAAGCCAATCACGACGCCATTTGGGTAATTATAGACCGACTGACAAAGTCAGCTCATTTCATTCCTATCAATGAGAGATACACAGTCGATAGACTGGTGGACATTTACCTTAAGGAAATAGTGACACGACATGGAGTCCCAGCGTCCATTGTCTCAGACCGAGACCCTAGGTTCAACTCCAGATTTTGGAGGAGCTTTCAGGAATGTGCGGGGACCAAGTTAAATATGAGTACCGCGTACCATCCCCAAACGGATGGACAGAGTGAAAGGACCATCCAGACACTAGAGGATATGTTGAGAGTCTGTGCAATAGACCTTAAAGGAAGTTGGGATGATCACCTGCCGTTGATCGAGTTTTCTTATAACAATAGCTTTCATGCTAGCATCGGAATGCCGCCTTATGAGGCCCTGTACGGAAGAAGGTGTCGATCTCCCTTATACTGGGATGAAGTAGGAGAGCGGAAGATGCTCGGACCCGAAGTGGTCCAAAGGACCAAAGATATAGTGGATCTTATCAGAGGGCGACTTGTAGCAGCCCAAGACAGACAAAAGAAATATGCAGACCTAGCCCGAAAGGACAAGGAATATGAAGTAGGGGACTTAGTACTGCTGAAAGTATCCCCTTGGAAGGGATTAATGAGGTTCGGAAAGAAGGGAAAACTAAGCCCAAGATACATTGGACCTTTTGAGATATTAAGACGGATTGGAAAGTTAGCTTACGAGCTAGCCCTACCCCCTAATGTGCAACAAGTTCATAATGTGTTCCATGTGTCAATGCTAAGGAGGTATCATCGGGATGCCAGGCACATAGTGGAGTACGAGCAGGTGGATATGCAGCCAGATCTAACTTACGTGGAGAAGCCAGTAAGGATTATAGATAAGAAGGAGCAGGTGCTTCGGAACAAAGTGATCAAGTTAGTCAGAGTACTATGGCAGAATCATAATGTGGAAGAATCAACTTGGGAACTAGAGAGCACAATGCTAGAAAAGTACCCCCATTTGTTTTCTGTTTGATTCCGGGACGGAATCCTTTTAAGGAGGGGAAACTGTAATAACCCCAAAATTTTCAACTTTTTGTAACCCTTGTGAATAGTGTTTTAGCTGAATGAGAAAACTTTTCATGCCACACTATGTAGGGGTTCTGTTATGGATATTCTGGGATATTATTAGTACTCTATGAAGTATATAAGTGTATGTAAAGATCGTCAGAATCCAATTCCGAACACTTTGGTTTTTCCCGGAAATCCACAAGATACGGAGAGAATTGAGTATAAGGTAACAGGATAAAAAGGATTTAAATTAAAGGATTATAATAGAGGATCATAAAAAGGAATATAATGTATTGAGAAAGGTTAAGGGAACCTAAGTAATAAGATCCCGGGTATGATCCTTCAAACGATAAACGAGAACGAAAGTTAAGCAAACCGTATAACAGATCAGCGGTCATTAGGCAAACGATTAGGAAGTTAATCAAAGGGATTAGGGGGAAAGATGTCATCCAACCAATAGAAAGAGGACAAGGAAGGGAGGATGACATCATGAGGATGACATAAGCATGACATGGGAAGGAAGGAGGTGTGGTAGCTTTGTAACCACACAATTTCAAGGGCAAGAAAGTAATTGACTAAAGCAAGCACAAAAAACCAATCAACCAAGCCAAGTAAAATCATTTTCATCAAAAATCAAAAGCAACCAAGGCTTTGTTCTTCATTGCTCACGGCTTTTCACTATTCAAAAGGCAAGAGAAATTCAAAATCCAAGATCCAAGATCCAAGCTTCCTAAATTGGTAAGATAATTCCCTAATCATCTTCATGCTTAGTTAGGACTATATCATGAGTTTAAGCCATTAATTCCTTCTCAATCTTCTTCATTTAATCAAAGAAGAAGACAATGAATAGTGTTTTCAAGTTTTTAACTTGAACTTTTTCTTGTTTTCTTGAAGATCCAAGCATTCTTAAGACTTCTCAAAGCTTCTTAAGGCTTCCTAGCTCCACCCACCACTTCAAGGAAGGTATACCATCTCCAAACCCTAGATTCCTATATATTATAAGATGATTTTGATTAGAGGGTTGATATTGTAGTTTGTTGTTATGATTTAGAGTTTGGGATTTGGAATGGTAGTGAAATGGAATTGTAATTGTTGTGGTTTTGATTTAAAGGAACTTAAGTATGATTAAAGTTAAGTTTAAGCATAAGTATGAATGATTAAATTGAATTGGTTGGGGTTGTTATGATGTGATAAGGATGGATGTTGGTTGTGTGTTGGATTTGAGGTTGGTTTGTGGTTGGTTTTGTATGGTTTAAAATTTGGAAATCGCGTAAACATAGCCGTCGTAACGTCCGATTTTCTTTGGACTGTTTTTGTGCATAGCATTAGGACCCGAGAACCCCCTGCTAGATTATGACCACTGCCATGTTTAGATAGCTCATGTTACGAGCTTCGTTTTGATATGTAGTTCGTTCGATTCCGATGCACGGTTTAGGAGAAACAACCGTTTCAAGTAACGGCGTTTCGCGAACGAAACTTTTTCCCTCGCCTTACTTTGAAACATAGGTTAAAGACCAAAAAGGGTTAATTAATGTATGAAAAATTTATGGTAAGTGTGTTAGGCAGTTGGTAAGACATTCGCGAAGGAATCGCTTTAAAACTCGTAAAGGTTAAATTATTAAAAATGGTGGAGCCGAGGGTACCCGAGTGACTTAAGCGAATCGGTGAGCGCAAAACAAGCGTTAGAGTCTAAGTTAGTTAAAGTATAGGTTTACAAGTGATTTTGGTTTAATTCCAACTTACTTGTTGTTTATAGGTTATCAGACTCGTCCCGAGCCTTTCTCACCCCCAAGTCGCTCAGGCAAGTATTCTATCCGTTATACTGTTGTTGTGATGAATATATGTATTTGCATTATCTTGCGATAGATGCATGTTGGATAATTAGCAAATGATGCGATATATTGTAGCATGTGATATGGTATATATGCATGCCTGTTTCATATTCTTGGAATATATATCTGTTGGTTCAGTTGATAATACCTATGCTAGAGGATAGCGGTAACTTGCATATACCCTTAGTATAGGGACCCAAAGGTGAAAATATTTTCTAAAACCGGGAGTCGAGGATCCCGAGTACATTTTGTATATATGGATATGGATATATATATATATTTATATATATATATGGTTATAGTTTTTCCAAACTATTAATCGAATAAGGTTTATTCGATAACTTTAAACTTTATTTATTATTGAGTATTATTTTGAATATTATTCGAAGGCGTATGACTCCTTTATATTAAATGAATATTATTTTGAATATTCATTCGAGGACTTATGACTCTTTTATATTATTTAATGAATATTATTTGAATATTCATTCGAGGGCTTATGACTCAGTTTATATTATTTAATGAATATTTTTGAATATTCATTTGAGGATCTATGACTCCGATTATTTGCTGAAATATATTCTTTATTTTATTAAAGAATAAGGTGTAAATAATCAAACTTATTTTCGATTATTCAAATAAAGATAATACTTTTATATAAGTATATCTTTGGTTATTTAATACTCGTTTCAAGTATAAATTTCAATACTTCTACTTCAATTATTTTTATAAAGATTATTCTTTATGGGAATATTATTTAATTAATAATATTCAGTCATTTTCTAAATATTCTGGGGACTGATTTACTTCATTAAATCAGCTTTACTCCAAACACTCTATAAAGTATTTTCGAGTCTTCAAAATGATTTTTAAAAGATAGAGCGGATCCCAAAACTCATTTTTATATTTAAGATCTTCCTTTTAAAGGGGATTTAAATACTCGTTCAAAACTTGAGGGATCCGGCTCAGTGGTGTATTTTACATTCGCAACGAGGTTGCTGTTTTGAGAAAACATCTTGATTACTTGCCCATCGTTCGGGAAGTAAGTCCATCTATTGAGTCGGCATAAGCAACATGGGCTCAGTGGGCGTCCATGATAGTGTAAGTGGCTCAGTGGGAGTCCATCAAATGCATAAGTGGCTGAGTGGCAGTCCAGCATAAGGTCCTAATTATGACCAGGGTGATGACCAGTGGGGAATTCGTCCATCTACTAGTAGAAAAGGTTACTTATGGGTATCTTTGCCTGATCAGCAAGATATCTGGTTTATGCCAAAGGTTTTCTTTTCCTTCCAAATTTATTGGATATTGCAACTCTGTTCATACTTTACATAACAGAGGTTCCAGGAAATGTTTTAGAGATATATATATGTGGATATATATATATCGGGACTAAATAAAGTATCTCATAACTTTTTCATTCAATAATATTTCAAAGATTGAATCTATTCAAGTCTTAACTTGTGGTCTCATCTATGGGATGTTTTTCTTAAAACTTATAATACTTTGAACGGTGGTAGTTCAAGTAGCTTTATAAATGATATAAGTGTGGTGAAGTATTGGTAACATCATTCCTTGTTTTTACATTATATCTAGTAAGTAATTATCTTACACACGATAAAGATTCTAGTGAGTATCCATTTAGATACTTATATTATTGTTATCACTATGTATTATCTTGCGAGCTGTAAGGCTCACTCTTGCTTTATTTCTTCATCACACAACAACAGTTAGGAAAGATGGCCAGACTCCAGCAGACCCAGCGCAAGCGCGTGGGAAGCGTCTCGCGTCTTCCCGTTGATGTTGTAGCTGCTATAGCTGCAGAGGTAGATCTATTGTAGATCAGACCATCTACTTTTGAGAATCAATTATGTATAATTATAACTTGTGGCAGATAATGGCAATTAACTGTAAATTTATCAAGTAATCATTTTGGGTTGTAATAACTTTTAAATTGTGGATTCAAAGACTTGTACTTATTTAAATTTCATTCTGAGACTATAACGGGTTGTGGTGTGTGTTAGTGTGGGGTCACAGCATAAGGTTATTATTATTAATTAAGTGAAGTGATATTGTGGAAAGAAAGACCGTGACGACCCGGATCCTCGACCCCGGATCTGGGGGTGTTACAGTATCAGAGGCTTAGGTTATCAAATCTTGGAAATAATAGGAAATAATATACGTAGACATTAGAATAATAATAATCAATTAGAACTTAAATCGAGTTCGTCTTCAGATTCCATGGGTAGTCTTGACAATTTTACCCTCAAGGGAGGTCAGTAACACCTTGCCTATTATGTCAGGTACTACTGGAGCTTATGGGGGAGGTTAACCCTGTTGAGGACGTTATGGCCCCTGAGCGTGACCCTACTCCCGAGCCGCAGGACCCACCTATTGATGACTCAGATGATGACCCTACCAAGGATCCCCCGGAGGAGGAGACTGATTTCCCTACCTCTATAGCTGATGATGTTGAGGTGCCCCAGGGCGATGGCGTAGACTGGACATACATAGAGATGTAGCTTCTCCTGACCGTTCACCCTCCCACACCTCAACCAGGGATGCTGAGCCCTTTGCCCTATACTGATGAGGACGAGGATGACGAGATGGAGGCACAGACCTACGAGACTCATGACATATCCCCCAGTGACCCGGACTCACCTCTACCACCACTAGCGACCATACATGTAGTCGTGCATGACTAGATAATGGTTCATCTTAATAGTGAGATCAACGCGGAATCTGCCCGCATTGTGGAGCTACGACATGAGCTGACCGCCAAGAGAGTTATCAGGCTAAGCTACCCCGGGGACTTCAGGGCTGCTTCCCCGACTATAGCTCACCGGGAGATTAATGGGATTGAACTCCGTACTCGAGTGCAGATGAGGATGACAGTGATGGGAAGATATATTTCAGTAGTTGATGTTAAGCTGATGCTAGCAGGAGCGATGAGGAGGGTTCGAGACCTCACGCGCAGTGACTTAGACTGATAGACCGATGACCACTTATGGACCTTGTAAATAATTGGGTGACTTGTCACCAATTTTGTTAGGATAGCTAGTAGTAGATAGCATTCCTAGCCCTTCAGGGTACCTAGTGTATGTATTTGTATTTCAGTATTCATGATTAAGTAGTTAATGTAATGTATTCAGGATCCCGTGTGGATTTGGATGGTTGTTATTGTCCCCAAGAAATAGTCTTGAAGACCCTATATTATATTATCTAGCAGTTAATAAGATATTGTCTTACCATATTATTGCACCTTGATAGAAGCATGCTAAATATTTAAATAACATTCTTACCTATAAATGAATTAACCCAAATGTAAAATTATGATACCGTATTGACATAATTTTCATTATCAGAACAATGTCACCCCGTAGAAGAGGAACTAGGGAACAACCCGCAGAATCTGTCAATCAATGAAAAAATGAGCCTGACCATATAGTGAATGAGGAAAGTGAAGAGGACCTAGACTTTAATGAATTTGATGAAGAAGGATATGTAGAGGAAGAAGCTAAGGATATCCATCAGGGGGAAACCCTATGAATGAATTCATGGAACTTTTAAGGGCCAATCTGAACCAACAGCCCCTTCCACCACAACCACATGTTTTTTAACAAACTGTTGCTACCGCTTTCAGGGTGTTTAAGGCTCTCAAACCCCCGCAGTTTTTAGGATCTGCCGACCCCGTTGAGGCACGGGCATGGATTAAAGAAAAAGGGAAGTCCTTCGAGATACTATGTGTTGAAGAGCGACAGAAGACCATCTTCTCCTCTTACATGATGAAGGGGGAAGCTAACTACTGGTGGGAGTCCAAGCGTAACCTCGAGACTGATATTGTGATCCCATGGGATAGATTTACCCGGTTGTTCTTAGACAAGTACTTCTAGGTTTATGGAGACTTAGATGGAGATTAAGTTTCTAAAGCTGAAACATGATAGAATGATGGTGGTGGGATATGAGGCCAAGTTTATTGAGTTGTCAGTATTTGTACCAGAATTTGTGAATACCGAAGAGAAAAAGGCATGAAGGTTTCAGCTTGGTCTAAAACAGTGGATCCAGAACCGAGTAGCAATGCTAGAGTTGACGGATTATGCCACCCTAGTGCAGAAAGCCTCGATTGTTGAAGCAGGTAGTGAACAGAGTTTGAAAGAGAAGGAAAGTAGGAAAAGGAAGATAGAAAGTCAAGGAGGAGGAGGAACCGGAAACAGGAGGCTTCCAAGCAGGGGAGTGGTGTCCCAACCTGTGAGAGGCCCAGGATTTAGAAAGGCCCCAAGTGAGAGCGTTGGCTAGGGAAGCAGACCATCTAGGGTGACATATCACAGCCATCCCCGCAACCCTATACCAGAGTGTCGAACATGCGGAAAGAGGCACCATAGAGTGTGTGTCCAGATAAGAGCCCCTCTGAAGTGCTTCAAGTGTAACCAACTAGGACACCTTGACCCAAGTTGCCCACAGCCAAAATTGACATGTTTCTAGTGCGGAAAGATATGGCACGTAAGGAATGACTGCCCCACCAACCGGCCACCGGTTTCAGGAATGAGCAGAGCCGCATTTCAACATGACTGTTCAGGACGCTGTCGGAAACACCTATATGATAGCAGGTACCCTTCTGTTAAATTCTGAATGTGCAAATGTCTTATTTGATTCCGGAGCGACCAAGTCTTTCATATCTCGAAATTTTGTTAAGAAGTTAAATCTTATTATTGTACCCTAACGTGAGGTATTACAAGTAGAAATAGCGAACTGATAATTCATTCTTGTGAATCAAGTACAACTTAGATGCAAGTTAAACTAGAATGGAAAGTCTTTGAGGTTGACTTAATCTCATTTGCTTTAGGATAATTCGATATAATCCTAGGAATGGACTGGTTATCTAGTAATGGGGCTCATATAGATTGTGAGAGAAAGAAGGTTAGGATAAGAGTGCAAAATGGAAATGAAAAGTTAAATCTTAGTATTATACCCTTATGTGAGGTATTAAAAGTAGAAATAGCGAACTGAGAAATCATTCCTGTAAATCAAGTACACCTTAGATGCAAGTTGAAACTAGAAAGGAAAGTCTTTTAGGTTGAGTTAATCCCATTTATGTTAGGAGAATTCGATGTAATCCTAGGAATGGATTGGTTATCCAGTAATGGAGCACAGATAGATTGTGAGAGAAAGAAGGTTAGGAAAAGAGTGCAAAATGGAAATGAGATAGTGTTTAAAGGTCAACGACAAACCCACAAATTTCTAACCATGATTCAAGATAAGAGATTGTTAAAGAAGGGTTACGAGGCCTACATGGCTTATATGATGGATACTAAGAAGGCAGTTCCAACATACAGGACATACCCATAGTAAACAAATTCGAGGATGTGTTACCAGAGAACTTACCAGGATTGCCACCCGATAGAGAAATAGAATTCTCTATAGAATTAGCACAGGGACGACACCAGTATCTGAGGCCCCCTACAGACTGGCCCTAATTGAGATGAAAGAACTAGCTTCTCAACTACAAGAATGGTTAGATAACAGAATAATAAGACCTAGTGTGTTACCATAGGTGCACCAGTGTTGTTTGTAAAGAAGAAGGATGGTAGTAAGAGATTATGTATAGACTATCGAGAGTTGAACAAGCTGACCATAAAAAAATAGGTACCCTCTCCCTAGGATTGACGACCTATTCGACAAGCTCAAAGGTGTTGTGCACTTTTCCAAAATAGATTTGAGGACATGACATCACTAGTTGAAAATCAAGCCTGAAGATATACCAAAGACTGCCTTTCGCACTAGGTATGGACATTACGAGTTCGTAGTCATGTCATTCGGGTTAACCAATGCACCCACAACCTTTATGGATTTGATGAACATAGTAAGAAGTACCTAGACATATGTGTGATAGTCTTCATAGATGATATTCTAATCTACTCAAAGACAGAGCAAGAATATGTTGAACATTTGAGTATAGTCTTAGAAATCTTGAGGAATGAAAGTTGTATGCCAAGTTCTAAAAATGTGAGTTTTGGTTAAAGAAAGTTTAGTTCTTAGAGCATGTGGTGAGTAGCAAGGGAGTTTTAGTCGACCCCGCCAAGATAAAGGCGGTATCCAATTCGGAGAGACCGACTACCCCAACTGAGGTTAGGAGTTTTGTGGGCTTAGCAGGATATTACCGGAGATTCGTACAAGACTTTGCCAAGATAGCCGGCCCATTGACTAGGCTTATCGGGAAAATATAGAAGTTTGTGTGGATAGAGAAATATGAAGAAAAGCTTTCAAGAGCTGAAAAGGAGACTGGTGTCAACATCAGTACTCGCTCTTCCCAATGGAAAGGGAGAGTTTGTGATATACAGCGATGCCTCGCACAAGGGGCTAGGATGTGTGCTTATGCAACACGAGAAGGTTATTGCATATGCCTCTCGGCAGTTGAATGAATATGAGATAATGTACCCTACCCACGATCTAGAATTAGCAGCCATAGTGTTTGCCCTGAAAATCTGGAGACACTACCTATACGGGAAAAATGTGAGATTACACAGACCATAAGAGCCTCAAGTATATTTTTACTTAGAAAGAATTAAACATGAGACAGAGGAGATGGCTAGAACTGATTAAAGACTATGATTGTGAAATCCTGAAGAGAAAAGTAGCAGATTGGGTCAAAAAATGCCTGACATGTCAGAGAGTAAAGGCTAAAGATCAACGACCGAGTGACATAACGACCCCTGGAAATTTCGAAATGGAAATAGGAGCATAGAGTCATGGATTTTGTGACAGGCCTGCCAAGTACAAAAACCAATCACGATGCCATATAGGTTATCATATATAGGCTGACCAAGTCTGTGCACTTCCTGCCAATTAACGAAAGGTACACCATAGATAAGTAAGTGGATATTTACCTGAGAGAGATCATAGTGAGGCATGGGATTCCCATTGCCATAGTGTCGGATAGGGATCCAAGGATTAACTCCCGATTTTGGAGAAGCTTTAAAGAGTGTGTAGGCACTAGACTGAATATATGAGTACTGCTTACCACCCCAAATAGATGGGAAAAGTGAAAGGACTATCCAGACCCTAGAAGATATGCTGAAGGTATGCACCATTGACTTTAAAGGAAATTGAGATGATCATTTACCCCTGATCGATTTTTCCTACAACAATAACTATCACGCTAGCATAGGAATGCCCCCGTATGAAGCTCTTAAGGAAGAAGATGTCGCTCTCCCTTATGTTGGGATGAAGTTGGAGAATATAAAATTCTAGGACCCGGGTTGGTCTAGAAGACCCGAGAGACGATGGGACTTCATCAGAAAGAGGCTGGTATCGGCTCAAGACAGACATAAGGAAATACGCCGACCAGACCAGGAAAGATAGAGAGTAGAAGTGGGAGATTCAGTATTATTGATGGTATCTCCATGGAAATGAGTGAAGAGATTTGGGAAGAAAGGGAAACTGAGTCCCAGATTCATAGGACATCCAATATCCAGGTTCGAAATATAATAATTTTATGATATTTTACTTTAGAAGTTGAAATATGTGTGATTGTATATATGGACCTTATATGATTTGTAGGGTGATGTGTGTGTTGATGCTAATGATATTATCTAGTCGTCCTACATTGAGTAAAATAAAAGGGATGATAATCTTTTTCCCTTATATATATTATATTGAGTGCAATGTTTTTAACTTGTGTGTTGGGAGCTTTGGCTTACTTCCCACTTTGGTGAGAATGTGAGCAAAGAAGTGTCCTTAAGCTATAAAATAAATGAACATACTGTTTTTAATTGACTTATACTTATATAATGGACTTATTAATGTGCTAGTTTAATTTTAATACATTCTCATTTGTCCCATATTGAGACAAGAATGCGAATTGCATAGTCATTCATTTATATGTGTAAACTAAATGTATTGAGTTCTTAAGATTGATACATACTCACTTGTGCAAAGTTAATTTCTCTTTTCCTAATACCACATCGGAAAGAGAAAGGGAAGGAAGACCCCTTCACTCACTATTTAAGCTAACATAGTGACATGGGTTCATGATAATTTGGCCTTGAAGCCTTTGCCTTGTCCATTGTGTCCTTTAAGCAATTTGAATTTTTGCTTAATGACGGAAGGAGACACTAACATGTTGGCTCTTTCACCAGTAAAATAGAACAAACACCTAAATTTTTGAATCTTAACCTTGGTATCTCATGAGCCTCTTTATACATGTTTTTAAAACCTTATTTGAGTCATGGATAGTTATTGATTTAAGAATTTAGAGTCCCACATCAAAAAGATGTGGAACCAAAAGAGCCTACAACCCTTATATAAGTGGTAAGAATGTTTGCATTACAATACAAAAGAGGACAATTTATCCTCCCACATCGAGTAGTTTGTGGAAGCTTAAGGTTCAAAGAGCTTACTTAAAGCATAATGGGGTTCCAGGTTGATGGTGATTTTTAGCTTCTTGCTTGGTCCGCATAAACATCTTGGTTACTTGGGCTAAGTTTTCATATTAAGAAATTATTTACTTAGTTCCCATAGAAAAGTTGAAGTATATAAACTTTCCTAATATAAAATATTTATGTAGGAATGTTAAAAATGAGTTGAAAACTTACTTAGAAGATGGGAGCTATAAAGTTTACCCCACCACTTAATTTAAGCTTTTCAAAAACAAGCTAGAATCCCACTCGATTTGAATAGAAAAACTAGTTGCTACTTATGCAGTGGCTTGAACCTTTAAATTTGTACTTAATTCATTACAAAAAATGTTGGTGAGCAATGTTTTGAAAACTCCGTGACAAGTGACAACAAATACGAACTACTTGACATGAGTGCACTAACAAGCCACTTGTGTTTTTATTTGAAGTTACCCAAGTGTCCCACATCGAAAAGATAGAGTGAGTATGGACAACCTTCTCCTATATAAACAAGTTGCACTCACCTTATTTGGAAGTAGGAAATCAAAGTTAAGCTCTAGCTAGTACTTTGAGGTAACTACTTATTCCCTTATTTTATTTTGACTAATTTCTAATTATGTTTTGTTATTTAGTAATATTTTATTTAGTAATTCGTATAGTATTTAATAGCGTATTTAATTAATTAATTAGAAATAATAAGTTTGGTAAAATTGGGACATAGTCTAATAGACAAGCTAAAATTGTAATGTTATAAGAGTGGTATGGACATGAATGTATGTACTAATTAAGATTAACAAGAAAAACACATGTATGTTGTTAGGTAATCGTAAAGCATATTGAACGGAAGTGTCTTGAGGTTAAAATCTGAAAAGTCTTGGATACAAGGTAAGTAAAGTACTCCATGTCAGACACAAGATTAATTGAATTATGTGAAGTGTTATGTGACGTGTTTTTGAATATCTATATGCTCCACTTGGTGATAGTCGATATGAGTTGCGCTGTTGGATTATGTGAATGTTAGTTAATTTGGATATCACTGTTGTTAAGATATGCGATAATGTTTCATTGATTTTGAGTTAGCATGTGTTGCTAAATATAGAATTGAATAAGTACGATTAAAAGTGTAGGCTGATAATTGGATTGTCCACTGTTTCGAGATGACGAGTTATAACAAGCCTTGTGTAGGCTCAAGCCTTTTGTAGGCTCATAAGGGTAGCCTTATGAGTTGAAATTGCCCTCCATTTTTGTTAAGATCTATGTAATCTGAGATTTAAGTGATAAGATACCACAGAGCAAGGCGCCTTAGGTCTTGAGCTCGATGGAGCAACGATGGAATAAGGTATGTAATGAGCCATGCTGTTGGTTATGACGCCATAGTGGTTTCCCATGGGATATTGTATGATGTGATAGTAAGCCCTACAAGCAATGTCTAATCGAACAGTGGGCACTAAAGAAATGTCTTTGGGATTAATAAAGAATAAAGATAAAAAGGAAATGCATTCAGTACATGTTAAGTTATATATGTGTATTATTTAATTTATGCTACTTTACTTAGTAAGCGATGTAGCTAATGCTTTCTTGTTGCAGGTAAGAATAAAATATATGAGCAATACAAGTGGGACCTAGCTGAAGTAGAACCCGGCCTAGATGATGTACATATGGATAACTTGACCGTGGAAAGGCCCAACTATATATTTTGTAACATATTATCTAGTAAAGTTGTGTTATTAAGTTATCTATAGTATGATTTGTGTTAAGTAATCAAGCAAATATTTCATGTGTGTAATCGGTTTGAATGCCTGAAGAAGTTATGATAGAAGAAGGTGAATATTACAATAACGCCCCTTTTATTAGTAATTTGGGGTTCGGTTGTTACAGGACCTTTGAGATCTTGAGGTGAATAGGACCTCTACCTTACGAGCTCGCCTTGCCTCCTCATCTGCAACAATGCACAACGTATTCCATGTGTCAATGCTGAGGAAGTACCATACCGACGCGCGACATGTGATAGAGTACGAACATGTAGACTTACAACCAAACCTGACTTATGTTGAGCAACCGGTAAGAGTAATGGACGAAGGAACAGTGCTAAGGAAAAAGACTGTAAAGCTGGTCAGAATCTTGTGGAGAAACCAAAATATTGAAGAGTCAACTAGGGAACTAAAGGGCACGATGAAGGAAAGATATCCCCACTTGTTTTCTATTTGATTCCGGATGGAATCCTTTTAGAGGGGAAGACTGTAATAACTCGAACTTCTGAGACTTTGTAAAACGGTCAATGAATAGTAAACCTGACAATCGGGGAAAACTTTTAGCCACACTATATTATGCATGGAAAATTTAGTTTCGAGTCGATAACGTGATTATACGTACCAAATAAGTGTATGTAAACACGCTATTAGTTTTCAAAAAAACGAACTTTGAAAAATGGCCGTATTACGAACCGTCAAGGAATACGAGAATCACAATAAATTACGAATCTAAAATCCTATAAATTCAAATCCAAGTACAAGGCTTCAAAGCATAAAGGACGTATAAGAAAGGATTTACCCCGCGAACCGCTTATGAAGATTGATTACAAAAATAAATAAGCGACCGAGTGAACGCGTAATTGAATGAATAAAAACATATCAAGATATGCTAACCATACAAGTAACTAAGGTAAGAAAGTAACCATGGTTAATAACCAAATAGTAGCTAATCTAACAAGAATAGTACCAAGCTTGTGCATAGTAACCTTGTTGATCAAATAGTACATGAATAATGGTGAGAGTACTTAGCTAGCAACTAGCCTTGATTATTAGCTAACCTAGCAAGATTGTAAGAGATTTTCTTGTCCTAGAAGATATATACACAAATATTACATATCATTATACAAGAAATAACCAAGAAAAACCACCAAAACTCTCTCGCTCTCTCTTGTAAAGCTCCATTCGGCCCTAGCATAAAGAAGAAGAAATCAAAACTCAAAACTCCACTTCAAGCCATAAAAAAATTCTCTAATTAATTCCTAAAATTCCTACATAATAAACTAAGGTAATATAAATTTTTATAGCATTTAATTAAGGTTTGAATGGTGAAATAATTCCATGAAAGTGATAAGAACAGTGTAGAATAGTAATTTTTCTGGTTTCTTGATTTTCATGGATTGATTTAGGATTCTTAAGCTTACCCAAGCATCCCCAAGATTTAACCATCAAGGAGAACACATTCCAATATTTCAATAAAGGTTTAAATCCTTGAATAAACTTTATTTAAGGTTTAAGTTTCAAGAAAATTAAAGATCTTAGTAATATCTAGTTTTGATAGTTAATATGTTATTATCTTGATGTTTAGTTAGGTAGTACTAAGGTTGATGTTGTTATCTCAAGAACATGATGTTCTTGAGAGGAGTTAGTATTGAGATAATGATATAATGGTTTTAGTTCTTGATTAATGATTTAGAGCAAAAGGAAACTCGGATCGTAGGTGTAACATCGTTAAAATGAACAAATCCAAACCCTATTTTTCTACAGAGTATAGAAAGTATAACTATTTATTGAAAACTAAGACCTAATTGATATAAAACGTTACGAGGATCGTTTAGGCGCTTGAATCTCTTGATTTCAATTTACGGATCAAAAGTTATGACCGTTTTGGTAAAAACTATTTACGCGACAAAAACTGCTTCGAATTAGGAATTTTGTAAATAGAAATGATCAATTTAAAAATATTCAAAAATAATTGGCACGCCCCCAACTTAACCAGAAAATTTAAATATAACTATTACAACATTTTTAAAAGAAGTAAACATAACCAAATCCAAGATCTTACAGTTTAGGGTTTGGAACAGCCCAACACTAAATCTATTACAACTGATTTAATATCGAGTCCTCACACAAACTACTATATCTTATTCTACCTTAGCTCGAACAAAGCATCAGCATCACAGGTCTTACGGGCGGTCTGCATGAATCTAACCATAGCTGCTAGCTGTAATATCAGGGTAAAGCAAGGAGTGAGCCAAATGCTCAACAAGTGCTAAACAGTACGATATAAAACATAAATCGAGATATACATTAGAGAATGACAATGGGAAGACATAACCAATGATAACGAGAGATAAAACTTTGGGTAATGGCATCATTTTGCTTGTATCAAAACAATTTCAAAATCATATCTTAATCAAAAACTTTATGACGCTACGGATTACAGCCGGTGATCAGCCGCGAAGTAATCCCGAACCTCGTTGGGTTCTAAAATATTAATGGGAATCCCTAGGCAACTTTTAAGCCTAATATAAGTGTGGAAATGACTCGCATCTCAGTCCAGATCCACTATTCAAAGAAAACATTTATCCCCCTTTGGGACTGAAACCCATATTTTATTTATTTCAAAAACTGATGACGAATTATAACAAAATTTCTTTTAACAGTAAACATTTTTATCAAGGGATTATAGATCAGCTCGAAACACGGGAAATATGGTACTAAATCTCAGGGCCATGATTCACAAAACTTTACTCTATTAGGGTAACTAAAAGGTTTTCATATGTCAAAACTTGGACAAGGTAATTTAGTGAGGCTAATGGATAATATGAAGGGGTAATGCCAAACTGGGCTTAAAGCAATGGTTTCTCGTCAAGGTACAGGTGTTGGATCATCAAGAAGATAAGCTTCATGAATACTAAGGGTATTAAGGTATGAAGAAATGATCTTTAGCTCAGGATATATCAGAATTGGCAAGCTTTAGGATAAGAAAGAGGGGTATCAATCAATGAGGAATCACTTTGATAAATATCTGGCTTCCAGGATTCAAGGTAAGTTTCTATAGGGATTCAACTATCAGGATGAGATATCAATACTTAGAAATCACCAGCACGTTAATCAAGAGAATCAACCAAGAGTTATAACTACCCTTTCTTTTATCATGGCATTCAAATTACTTTAAAATACTATCATGATATGACTTTTGAACTACTTGCAATACGTACTCGAGGGTTCATGGCATTTTTATATGATTCAAAGATAAACAAAAGATACGCTTGATTTAAATATATCAAAATGACTCAGGATAATTGCATATATATGAACTATTTACAGTGAATACGAAAGACAGGTTGAATCACTTGCCTTGAGAAAGGCTGGTCTGGTCTGACTGGTAGGAGAAACTGGAAGCTTCACTCGACCTTTATGGCAAGTTTACCCTCGTCTCGAGATCCTACATAAATAATAATAATAATTCTCATTATAAAATATTCTCACCAACTTAACCTATTTACAACCCGAATTTAAACATGGATGGCACTTAGGCCTATATGCACTTGATTACATTCACCTTTAAATTATAATTGCACACAATAGCCACGTAATCACATATCATATAGTAATACCAAATAACACCATATACACCATAATGCAACACTAGGCTTGGATGATCTCGACTCACAACTTAAGTCACTTGGTCGCTAAACTAGACAAAGTCTTCAAATTTTGGCTTCCTAACTCGATGTGCCTTTACTAAACTATCCAAGACCTATTGACCCTCACTTGGACCTTTTTCTCTACTGACCTTATAATATCTTACAACTATGGTGGTCAACCTAAATCTCACTCCTAAGTGTTCTAAAACTATGTGATAAGTGAAAGTGCTCACTGGTGCAAATTTCAGAATGACATCTACGGTTTCTTGAGTGCATTAGACACCCTTAAACTATAGTTTTCCTTCAAAACTTTACACAAGACTCTCTGACCTTATGGCATCTCCCAAACTTGATGTGGCTCAAGGGTCTGGCTTGGGCCTTCTTGGGCCTAAGCTAAAAGTCCAAGGTTCCCCTGTTTTTCTGGGCAGAAAATGTCCTGACTAGAATTAACTTGTGACACATGGTTCTAACTCATATCCTATGAACTATGGTTGGAAAAACTTCTCTGACACCTCTAACTAAGACCCAACAGGGCCTAATGAGGGCCTACCCATGACATGGTCAAATCTCCCTATTTCTAAGTTGCAACAAAACTGTCCCCTGCTGGACAGATTTTGCTATTCTACTTGTGCACCTAACCAAACGATATGCAAACCTCCAACCAACACCTAAAACCTTTTATATACTCATAATACTAACTTCTGTTGGCTTGGGCCTCAAAGTCACATCAATGACATGGTCAAAACTCACTCTAAACCTCAGGGTACTAAACTAATTTTCTGCAGAAACTATAACTCTCCTTTCTCCAAGGTTTTGACTTGACAAACTCAACCACCAACAACCCAATACCCAAAACAAGACTTAAACATGGTGATATACTGAACTAACTCCCTTATACTCAAAATAATCTTGTGGAGATCATCCTTACTAAGGTACATCGTGGCAAAGTAAAGGAAATCACATTTCACAACTCACAAATCATCAAGTTTTTGAAAATATCAAGTTGTATATTCTTTATAACATATGCACGAATTATTACCATACATCAAGGAGCATTAATCAATATTAACACCTTATTCCTACTGAAATTAAAGCTTACTATCAAATCTTTCCAAATGATCAAAATCTTATAACATTCTAAGAGAAATCCACATGCATGCACATCTTCGATTTTACCAACCAAAGCAACATGTTTTCTAAATATATGTCACCATGAAATTGACATGCAAGCCCAGCATAAGCTATATCTAGATGATCACTTAGCATGCAAAGAGTTTCATCAAATTTTCACTACAAGATTCTGCCATTATCACATAAACATACAAAGATGAACAAAGCAACAAGAATGATCTCAAGGACCATTCATTCGGCTCCCTTGAGGTCATGGCTGAATGAAAAGGAAGGGAAATGGCCATTCAACATCAAGAGTTTCCTTCTCAAGACTTGGCACTTCACCATTCCTTGTAGTCCTCTCAAAAACAACCTGAATCATAAGAATCAAGATTGTACTTTGAGTTCCAACTAGAACCTTAACATGCAACCTTAAAACTTAAATTTTACTCAAAACTCCTTGAAATATTTGTGATTATGATATGGGAAGTAGTATTACTTGTATAGAAGGTGGGAGCTTGGTTGAGGAATGAAGAAAATGGGGAGAGGGTTGGTCTCGGCTAAAACCCGAGAGTGAGGGGGAGGAGGGCCGAGAGTGAGAGGGGAGGAGGGAGGGAGGAGAAAGTGTGGTGTGAGTGGAGTGAATGATCATGCCATTTGCTTGTTTATGGTTTTTGTTTTGACAAAATGTGAGTGGGAATGAGAATTGACAAGACTAACCTTCCAATTATACTTGGATTATTTTGCATACAAGGGCAAAGAAGGAATTTGGCTAGTAAAATAAGAGTTAGTGGGGTTGGAATTGTCTCTTTAGCCCTTTAAATTGAATAGAAAAGGATTTGCATACAAGGGCAACCATGTAATTTGCTAATTATGACAACTAAAATTTATAAAGATTTATTTGTATAAAATAAAATACAAGTTCAAAAATTATAAAATTTATACCAAAAATAACTTGAATTTTTAGAAATTTTATAAAACCACTTTTGAAATTTGTGAACAAAATAACTTTTAAAAAGAAATTTATTCAAGGTTTAAAATATTCCTTATAAATCAAAAATAAAAGAAATAAATAAACTTTCGCTTTGAAAAATCAAATACCACATAACGCAAATTAAGACGCAGAAATTCTCATTCACACAAGCATACAATAGTTGAATATATTGGCATTCGATTTTAAAATTGCACCAAATTTACAAATAGTATTGCACGAAAATGCGGTATAACATCCTCTCCCCCTTAAGGGATTTTGTCCCCAGAATCTAAGAGAACAGATGAGGATACCAGGAACGCATATCAGACTCTAACTCCCAAGTCGATTCTTCGACCTTAGGGTTTCTCCAAAGTACTTTTACTAACTTTACTGTTATTCCTAAGACTTTCTCTTGCCGTGAGTATTTTGACAGGTTGCTCCACAAATGACAGGTCTGCCTGAATTCTACAGGTTCATGTTCTATCACATGGCTAGCATTAGGATTATACTTCTTAAGCAACGAAACATGGAACACATTATACACATGATGATACTGAGGTGGTAAGGCCAACTCGTAGGCCACCTTCCCCACTTGACTCAAAATTTCAAAAGGACATATATATCTAGGTGTTAACTTCCCTTTCTTGCCAAATCTAGACAACCCTTTTCTAGGTGACACCTTCAACAAAATAGCTTCGCCAATTTGGAATCGAACATCCTTACGCGCTGGATCTGCATACTTCCTTGTCTATCTTGAGCAGCAAGCAACCTTTCTGAATTAACTTGACTGTGCCATGCAACTGTTGTACCATTCTGAGCCGAGAATCCTTCATTCTCCTACTTCATCCCAACTTATTGGTGATCTACATTTTCGCCCGTACAAAGCTTCGTATGGTGGCATGCCAATACTGGAATGATAGCTATTGTTGTAAGAGAATTCAATCAACGGCAAGTGGCCGTACCAACTTCCTGAAAACGATTGCACACTGCGCAAC